>NW_005364372.1:6539861-6557335 GCF_000412655.1 Myotis brandtii | reverse complement strand
GGGCTGCCAGAGGGATGTCTGACTGCCAGCTTAGGCCCAATCCCCCGGGGAGCGGGCCTAAACCAGCAGGTGGTCATCCCCCAATGGGTCCCAGACTGCAAGAGGGCACAGGCCAGGTTGAGGGACACCCCCCCCCCCGAGTGCACAAATTTTTGTGTACCAGGCCTCTACTTATATTTAGAATAAGTGTTAGTTACCAGAGTTTTTAAATTAATTCATAACAACTTACAGAATTCAAGACTGGAGATAATTGAGTATTTAGTAACAAATGGGAAGGATATCTACTCTGAAATTTGTATTTTCGTATGTTGTCAGCATGAATTGAGTCTCAGCAGATTTTAGCATAAAAGTATGGAGGTCACAGAGCAGATCCATTAGTGCTTTATGGATCTTCCAAACTAAGATCACAAGGAAGCAATAATGTCATCATATACAAAGTGATGACATTGGGAGGAATGGCTCACAGCATCATGTTATGCCTGCCATTTTCTTTCATTACACCACATTAATCTAAATTGACCGTCATTTACTTTTATACTTCAGTATTCATACCTACTTAATTTGTCAAGAGAGAAATGAAAAAATAAAAGTTATACATTTTCTTAATCCTCAGCTAAGGATATGTTCTTATTTATTTTTAGAGAGAGAAACATCAATTGTTTGTCTCTCACACACAGCCCAACTGGGGATTGAACCCGCAACCTAGGTATGTGCCCTGACTGGGAATGGAACCTGCAAGCTTTTTGTGTATGGGAGGACATTCCAACCACTGAGCAATCTGGCCAGGGCTCATACATTTCTTATATACATTTCCTTTTTATGTTGAAGCATCAAAAAGAAGTCCATTGTTTTGTTTCTTCAGGCTTTGTGCTTCTTCCTTTCTCTGGCTTTGTGCTTCTTCCTTTCTCTGCATGATGATGACTAAAAAGCAGATGGACTAAGAGACAAACCACATGCAAGTTTCTGATCAGCACCAGACTCACCAGACTCAATTTTGCCCTTCAGCAAGTAACCATTCCAATTTTTCAGGACTAGAACTGAATATGTGAAACGTTTCTTATTAGTGATCAGAAAAAGATACTTTTCAGACTATGGGAGTGTAGACAACACGTGTTGCTATTCACATTCTTCCGTAATAAGAGAAAACAGAATATGAGAGCAGTTTTAATGTTACTGAAATTACAGGCTCTGATAAAATCTGCAGGATGCTATGCATTCATAAAAATGTAGGCATTTTTATCTGACCTTTTCACTAAGAGTCAAAAGGATATGTTCTTATTATTTGTCACTAATTAACAACATGACCAAGAGAAGTCACTTAATCTTTTGCAACTGGATATCTCATATTTGCCTGGCCAGTTAGCTATATTGTTAAGGTATTTATAAAAACATTTCATATACACCAACATATAATTTAAATCTAACGTTCTTAAAATTAGAGGAGAAAAACAATGATGTAAAACCAGTTTTGTTGGCTATAGATTACTTTTGCCAATTAAGAAATCCATCTACTCACAAAAACCTTAGAGAATAAGGGTATAATGCTATTAATGAGGTGAGGTCTACATATCTGAAACATGTCAAAAATAAACAAATTTTAAAAGTTAATATCTCAGTAATGAAAGAAAGAAGGTGTTCTTTGTATTTTGTTTGAAAAAACCTCTTCATCAGGTCTTTATTTTTCTTTAAATTAAGTGCATTAATTTTTATGAAAAATATTCAGATTGTTGTTTTTTTAAAATCAAAGAGCATGGAAGAACTTATACAACTTAACAAAAGGAAGATAAACAACCTACTCAAAAAATGTTCAACGGACCTAAATAGATAGTTTCGAAAGAGGACATACAGAAAGCCAAGAGACATATGAAAACATGCTCAAAGTCACTAATCATCCGAGAGATGCAAATCAAAACAACAATGACAATGTGGTACCATCTCACACCTGTCAGAATGGCTATCATCAACCAATCAACAAACGACAAGTGCTGGCGAGAATGTGGGGAAAAAGAAATCCTCGTGCACTGCTGGTGGGAATGCAGACTGGTGCAGCCACTGTGGAGAACAGTATGGAGTTTCCTCAAAAACTTAAAAATGGAACTCCCATTTGACCCAGTGATCCCACTTCTAGGAATATATCCAAAGAAACTAGAAACACCAATCAGAAAGGATTATATACACCCCCATGTTCATAGCAGTACAATTTACAATCGCTAAGATTTGGAAACAGCGTAAGTGCCCATCAGCAGATGAGTGGATTAGAAAACGGTGGTACATCTACACAATAGAATACTACGCTGCGGTAAAAAAGAAGGAATTCTTACTATTTGCAACAGCATGGATGGAACTGGAGAGCATTATGCTAAGCAAAATAAGTCAGTCATAGAATGATAAATATCACATGATCTCACTCATTTGTGGAATATAATGAACAACATAAACTGATGAACAAAAACACATCTGAGACAGAGAAGCATCGATCAGTTGCTCAAACCTCAGAGGGAAGGTAGGGGAGGGTGGTGGTAAGTGGGAGAGATCAATCAAAGGACTTGTATGCATGCATATAAGCCTAACCAATGGACACAGACACCAGGGGGGGTGAGGACATGAGCGGGGGTGGGGGTGCAATGGGGGGATAAGGACACATATGTAATACCTTAATCAATAAAGAAAAAATATTTTTAAAAAAGAAAATGCCAACAATTGAATTAATATTCCTGCTCCTAGAGATGGAAGCCATATGCAGGTTTTGCTTGCCTGGGTCCTTGGATGAGCTCAATGAAAAGTATCTACTTACTCGTAACCACCCCTAATGTCACATGAGATCTAGGAATATTTCTATGTTGACACTTAAAAAAAAGCATGGAATAATAATGGATAAAATGATAAATTTTATGTGTATTTTAGCATAATAAAAATTAATCATATTTGAAAATAGATGTCTTTAGTCTACTTTTTTATTAATTATGATGGCATATGTTAGCAATTGAGAGTTTCTCCTTTGTCTGCATACTCTATCCCTCTTATATATTTTCCTGTTCCTTCCTGACTTCAGAGAACATAAAATTTCTCATACAAAAAACCCACACAGTTGAACAAAGATCCAAGTGAATGCATCTTGTGGTGCCCATTCATTCTTCAAGGTGTAAGAGAACAACAGACCAGGGGTTTGAAGTTTGCAAGTGTTTAGTTTTTTTATTACTTGTCATGATATTTAATGCCTCAATTTCTAATATGTAAAATGTTAAATTCATGCACAGATGCATCAATATCCTTGAAAATTAGACTGCTTTATCAATACCATTCTCACTTTTATTTATCTAGATTTTTGTTCTTGGCTTTCAGCTCAGTGAGAGATGAGGTAAGCTTGGCTCTCTATCAGTGTCTCCCATTTAACCAACATATGACATTTGGCAACCTGCCTACCCTCTCAGAGACTGTTTCCTGAACTACAAATGAAATAATAACTACTTGATAGGGTCAGTGTGAAGATTCAATGAGTTAATGCACCAACACAATAAATTGATAATCTATATAGCATCTATGAGATATTTGGGGGCCAAGTGGCAGTTAGATCAGAGTGAATTAGGCCTTCTGGCATCAAATAGTTGCAGTTAAATGAAAAACTGCATAAAATCAATTCTCTTTAATGCCATGATGGGTTCAACAAAGACAATATAGGGATGTTAATAATTTTATTAAGCTCATTAAATTGGATAACTGTCCCTTTTGCTAGTATAGTTTTCTATAATGTGATTGTTACTGTTAAGCACATTTTAATTAGACAGAAAAGGGTGTTATAATACCTTCCAGGGAAACAGTCTTCAGCTTAATCTCCCCATCTTTGCCTTATCTTATACTTCATCTGTATCTCAAATACCAAGATGCTCATTTAAATTCAAATTTCTAAAAGGCTTTAAAAGAAATAAAATGTTTTCTCACTTTGGAGAAAAACAAAGAGAGAGGGAGAGGGAGAGGAAGAGAGAGAAAGGTGGGAAAAAGGGAGGGAAGAAAGATTAAGGGAATCATGAGAGCTACAAATGAACTGTTTTATTGTGTGAGTGCATTTTCTATTATGTAATACTGGCATTAATAATAAAAGAAAAATCTATTCTTTTAAACTTCCTCTAGAATATAAATAAAAAATATTTCTATAAGATTAAAAGTCATGAAAGTATTTCTTTTATGTTCATATTACAACCTACTTTATCATCTTTCAAAATGCTTCAAAGAGGTCATGGACTTATTTACTGTTATTTTTCAGTGAACCATTTTGGTTGAATATTGGTTTTTAACTAATTTTATCAGGCTCTCTTCCAGAACAATAAATAGAAATGAAAAGGCATGAAATATTTAAATTAGAAAATCTGAGCTCTTCAGTTTGCCTTCTAGTTTTATGGTATTTTGTAGTTCTATTAAGTAAGTAGTTCTTTCATGCAAGACAGCAGAGCTTCTGCCTTCTGACTGCCAGTCTATGTCCCAAGGAGGCTGCCCTTCTCCTGTACCCAGGTATGAACCATGAGGGGTGGAAGCAGAAGACTTGCCTGAAACGTCATCTGAGTCAGGGCTAGCACTTTTTTTTTAAAGATTAGAGCCCCAAAGGCTAGCTTACTAAGGCTCTGAACCAAAGGCGAATAGCAAAACCCACCATCTATAAAGAATTCGTGTTTTGTTTTCTCTGAGAATAAGGTTAATAGAATTTTAGTAACACTGCACTGGAGACATTAAGTTGACCCAGAATTAACATTAATTACGCAGTTTCCAACAGTGTGTTGTATGGCTTTTTCCTGCCCAACCTTCCAAGGACAGCCCTGTCCAACATGATTTTCCAAACGCTGTATACTGGATTTCATTGTCTCGGACATAAGCTATGTGGTGGGCAGGATGGCCAGTCATGTGCTGTTTACTAAAACCAACCAACCCCTTAAGCTCATCGTGAGCATTTACAGGTGTATCAATAGTCTTGTCATTCTCAATACCTTGGCCATGATAGTTGGAGAGTCTTCCTTTTATTGGAAAAGTCAATTCTAAGGCTGGTATTATTTTCCTAATATTCTGTTGGTAATGTGCCACTTGGTAAAATTTGCTTCATGAGTTCCAGAAAGCATTTGGCTCCCAACAACACAAAGGACCATTGCAAGCATTTTTGGTCAGTTTTGATTGAATGCAGATTGCAGGATTGTTTTGCTAGACCACATTATCCTTTCAAATGTTTCTTCAGTAGTTGCATATTACTTTCTAATGGTAATAATTTGCATTTAAGAGCGCTTTTTGTCCCTGATGTTTTCCAATGAGTCCACTCAGAATTCACCTCTATCTTCACTGTGCTTCTCTTTGGTTTGAGAGGGCGCCTGTGGTTCCTGGGCTCTGACACGGCCACCTTAATAAGCTGCAAAGGACGAGAAAGAAGGATCCTAGGAAAACCACCCAGCATAGGTTCTATAGAGGGTGATGTGCAAAGCAGATGCTAACGTTCTCCATGCTCACAGAAAATAAAAAATTGAAGGGTATGCTCTGAGCTCTATTTTGTCACCATTTTTAAAAATCGTTTTTCCCAAGCACACTATGGCTCTTAGATTTCTTATACAACATTAAAGGTAACCTGAAGGTTAGGCAATTCAGTTGGATGCTCGGGACTAACTAGCTTCCAGTTTTTCTTTTATTGTCTGCCGCCTCCGCCCCCACATGCTTCTTTCTCACTCCACTTCTGGTGGTCCACGGAGTACTCTGCAGATGTTTCTCCCACACAGTGGAAACATTCCCTAATGTGTCTGTACACTTCCAGGCTCTGCTCATATGGGAAAAGAAAAAATTGGAGAGAAATAATGATTTCTGGATTGGTCTAATTTCCTTTCGTGCCTTTCAAAAATGCTGAAACAAAAAAGAAAACAACTCTAGACCTATTCACCTTTCCCACACTACTAGCTATAGAAGATGGCTTATAAAGTGATATTTTACTTTAAAAAAAAGTCATTAAATAAATAATATTCTCATGCCATCTTCCAGAAGTCTCAAGATAGCTATTCTATATTAGAAAACTATATAATTTTGCTTAAATTTTATTGTTTTCAAAATAAGAGTTATCGATTACTGCATACTTGGAAAATTAGAGTATCTGTGGTTTATTCTACATAAAGCATATAGATTATAGATTGCTTCCTGTAATTTTAAAATAATTTTCATAAAGAGATACTCTTCCTTATTTGCACAGTGAAATTTAGGGCCAGTATGCTGAAAACTCAGGACTCAAAGATACCTGAAGAAAACCAGCTTTCATTTCATCTACTCTCCCTCCATTCTCTGCACAGCCAACTTTTTTTTTTTTTTTTGCCCTTGAATGACATCTTGGGCAGCATGCATAATTTACTGAGTACTCTTTGACAATATAACTACTGTAGTCACCTTAGTCATAACAATATTCTGAGTTCAAAAATTTATATGACAATGTCAATGTTTAACAAACAACTCTGTATTTCATTAGAGTTCCTCCCTGTCCAGTGCCTCCCTCCCAATTTGGCTAGCTATAGAGGAGAAGCGTGCGGTGAATATGTGAGCACGGGTGTTGTATAAAAGGGGCTCAGTGTTGGTTTCTCTTTACTTTGTCACATCAGCTCTCAATCCTGAAGCCCAGAGCTTAGTCATGGTTGAAGCAGAGAAGAAACAGGAAAGAGCATTCCTGGCCACTATTGATTTCATCCTGCTTTCCTTATGCCATGGAGATGTTTAAGGCTAACTACCCACTAGAATCTCTCAGGTAATTTCCTGACAAAGTTGATGCCATCACCTCTGCTGCTTCCGGATCCTCCCTCACCCAGCATCTGGCTGTACATCTCCAGCACCTCTCAACTGATACGCTGTCTCCCCTGGGGTCTTATGTTGGCTCTCACACTCACCCACCTCCTCCTAGTCCATGAGAAAACTTGCAGATGAAATCCACTGCTATGAATGTGGTTTCTTCCCCAGTGCAGCCACTTGACCAGACAGGTGTGGGTCAGACAGAAGTCCACTGGGGCATGCCACACACTTTAGAGGATGACTACTAAGATCTTTATTGGACTCTTTGAAGCTCTACTTACCAAGTTGGAGGGAAATGGAAGGAAGCACCTGTATTGTTCTCTTATGAAAGGAAGGGCAGGTGGAATCTTCACATCAACAAACTCTCTCCAGAAATTCTCTCTCCCATCCTCATCTTCTAAACTCAAGTCTTCTTCTAATATTGTATGAGGAACCAAGAGTCTTAGCATTAACTTTCAACAATGTAGGTCCTTCATGCTTTTCTATAATCTCACTTTAGAATTTAGGATTAGTTGGTAACTATTGCCTGGGGATTCAGTCAAAACTGACACCAAAAGAATGTTGGTTCTTCCTTGAGTTACATATATGGTCTTAAAAACCTAGGGAGTTCATTAATTCTTTCACATAACTAATATTTTTTGAGTACTTCCTGTATGTCAGTCATTATTTGAGAAGCTGGGGAAATAGCACTATAATATAACAACTCATTCCAGCTCTTATAGACAGTTAGTAGAGAAAACAAAATAAAAAAGAAAAATAATTAAAAATACTATAGTCTTCATGTCATTCTCTGTCTGTGTGTGTCTGCCCAAACTTTCCCATTTTATAAGGACACCAGTCATATTGGGTTAGGGTCTATGCTACTTCAATATAAACTCACATCTGTAGCGACCCTGTTTCCAAATAAGGTTACACTCTTAGGTATGGGGCAGGGGGAGTAGGACTTGAATGTATCAATTTTGGGAGGACACAATTCAACCAGTAATCAAACATCTGAAGAAAAACATTCCAGTCAGAGGAACCAGTGAGTACAAAGGTGAGAAATCCAATGTGTCCAGAGAGAAGTGGATGAGGGGTGGGCCTGGAGGAGACGAATTCAGAGAGGAAAATGAACAGGCAAGATTATGTAGGAACTTAGATGGCATAGTGAGGGGGTTGGTTTTTACTCTGAGTGAGATGAATAGCCACTAGAGGATCTTAAGAAGAGGAACGATGCAGTTTGGCATATTTTTACAGAATTATTCTGGTTGCATACTGAATATAGACTAAAGAGTTACAAGTTAGCAACAGTGAGACATATTAGGAGGTATACTATTAAGAAGAAACCAAAGTAGTTTAGGTGGAAGATATGTTATAAGCAATTAAGTTCTGAATACATTTTGAGGGTCATTCAGTACATATCGCTGCAGGTATATTTGGTGAAGTATGAAAGGCAAAGAGGATCCCCTGACAATTCTGAGGTTTCTAGTCTGAGCAGCTAGACGTGCTCTCAATCAAGATGCAAATGATGGGAAAGAAGCAGGATTAGGGCATAGTAGAAGCACAGTTTTCAACACCTGAAGGATGCCATTTCACTGTCTAATTTGAGATATAGTATAGCATAGTTACAGGGGATAACTATGTAAATCTGGAACCGGAATGCTCAGGTTCAAATCCGGTAGTGCCATTACTGGTGTATAACCTTTTGTACATTGTTTAATTACTCTCATTCAGTTTTCCTAGCTGAAAAGTGAGAATAATAATATCCACTTCATAAGTTGTTGTGAGGATTAAATATACCAATACATGTAAAATACAAAGAATACTGTCTGGCACATAGTAAGTGCTGTTTTATTGCTACAATTGATGAGGCAAGGTCAATAAAATAGAAGTCTGTAATTAAGGGGAGAATTATGGTCCAAAGATATAGTAGTACATTTAGAGATTCCACCCTAAAGATGGTATTAGTACTATGGGATTAAATGATGACATCTAGAGTGTGAGTGTAGACAATTAAAAATATTCAAAGATTGAGTTCTGAGTACTGATAGGATTAGGGATTGGGGAGATGAGAAAAACCCAACAAGAGGGGCCCATGAGTTCAGAAGAAAACTAGGTAAGTGAGCTGCCCTATAAACTGAGGAAAGAAAGTATTTTAAGGAGGACAGTGTGATAACAGTGTCAAATGCTTCTGAGAAGTTAAGTTAGGTAATGGTCATGAGCATGGTCATTAGACTTAACAACATTGTGATGACTTTGGTAAGAGCAATTTCAGCAGAGCAGTGAGTGGTAAAAACCCAACTAAAGTGTGCCCAGTGGAGAATGGAAGGAGATAGAATAGAAACAATGATTAGAGATGAATCTTTGAAGGAAATTTAAGGTAGAGCAATAGAGATAAATAGGGCTGCTGGAAGTAAAGGAGAAATGAAATAAAAGCTTTTTTATATTTTGGGGAAAATAGCAGCAATTTTGTATGTGGACAGGAATGATCCAGCAGATTGAGGAAAACTGAGAATTACTGAAGCTATATCTCAGTAGGCTAGGGTGGATGGGAACTGGGATACAAGCACAGAGGTTAGCCCTATTTAGGAGCAGGAACAGTTCATTAATAGGGACAGGTTTGGGTGATAGTATTAGGTGACGTGCTCTTCAATATTCAAGCACAGAGGTTAGCCCTATTTAGGAGCAGGAACAGCTCATTAAAGGGACAGGTTTGGGTGACAGTATTAGGTGAAGTGCTCCTCAATGTTTTTATTTATTTGTTTGCAATGAAATGAGGAACTATATCAAGACTAAAGACATGTTGAAAATTTGAGGAACTTGAAACAGTTATCGAGGAGTGTGGAAGAGTGAATAGGACTGGGCAGTATCATATAATTGCTGGACAGAATTAAGAGCTCACTTGAGGTGTGTAATCATGAGTCTGTGAGCACAGTTTCATGGTTGTCTGCTTTTCCCCACTCACATTCGGCTACAGAAAGGAGTGCACACATAGAGAAAACCAAAAGTTGGATTTAATCCCTTTTCTGACTTAATGCAAGCAAATGATTGTCCATGAAGTTCAAACATCTAAAAAAATGAATACATGAGGAAGAGAAATACAATGGGAAGGTGGTGGGAAAGTGTCAGTGGGATAAATGGTGGTGGTGGAGAACCACAGATCCTGAGCTGAAACAGGATGCATGGTAGGACACTAGGGTGTTTGAAGCTGAGACTACGGCCGAATTGCAGTCATTAGTATTCACAACATAACTTATGTAAAGTGGATAACACAAACACGGGGGCAAGAAAACCAAGAAACTGAGATGCCAGGACACTAGAAGATCATTTATGTGGATGTTGAATTGCTGAGTATTATGGCAGAGAAGTACTGGAGAAAACTGTAGTGAGCCACCAGCCAGTCTCCAAGGAATTTGGAGAGTGGGAAGAACTGCCATGGGGAATGTGGCCTGTATTATTAAAGTTTTTTGCAAATAGGGGTTTACAAGATCTTCTAAAAGAGAAAAGAAGTCAACTAATTTTGACATTTCTTTAGGATTCATTTTTCTATTTCTAATGATGTATGAAAATGAGTTCTCATTTTACAAAATTTTCAAAGCCTCTATTCCATTAGAAAGCTAAATGGTAACTCAACTTTGTGCTGTAATCAGTGCCTGCTGAATTTTTCAGTCAATAAGATGTTAAGTGGCAACCTCTCTATCAGCAGCATCTATTACACTTCCATGCCTTCACACCACTCTGGGGTCTCTTGTGGAGACAGAATTGTGGCCGGGTATTTCAATGATCAAAATACTCAAATAAAGCTAATTTTTGTATTTGATCTTTGCCTCTCATATATTCCAGTACAGAGAGGTAAGGATAGAGAAAACGATTTTCATTTAATTTTTTAAGTTGACAGGTTATATTTCTAAAAAAGAAAAAACCCACAAAACACTATATTAGTCCCTTAAATAAACACTGTTTATCATTCACATTTAATAATACATTTAATACATTTAAAACCTGAATGTTTTCCTGATAATATAAGCAATTTATTTTTGTGTTCTGGGATGTTCCTTGCTGTTGCATAGAGCAGACCACACTCACATGTATCTGATGACCTGAATTTCCTGAATTTCTCATACTCAAGATTTCTGAGGGCAGTGAACAGCTGTTTGTTTTTCATTCCAGAGGAAATATTCATTAAGGAACTACCTGAGATTTTTCACTCCAAAAGAGTGAAAAGAAGGCTAAAGAAGTAATTTATCAACTAGTAAATCAAAATGTGGCGGCCATAATAAGCACCCAAGAGGTAAGGTAGACCATGCTTCATATCAAGTTGCTTTAACTTAACTGTAGTATAAAAGATGAGGAGGGGAGATGAAAGGGAAGAAATACAATAAAATACAGAAAGCTAAGAAAAGATCATAGGTATTAAAAAGGGAAGCATGTCTGAGAAATAAGAGTTAGATTTTGTAAATTTTTCTAGGATTCTTAAATGGACGACAATTTTATTTTTTGTACTATACCTTAATAGTTCCCTATCTTCTTTCCAAGGTTGCCCCATTGACTTGATTCTAATGAACATACTCTGAAATAAAAGCTCATTAATATGTTATTGATCCAAGTCAAAATTTGTTCATAGTAGTAAAACAAATGTAGTTATACTAGTTTAAAGTGTAGAAATAATTTGGGTAAACTGTTCATTGGAAGGTCAGAGTTACAAGGGACCACAGACATGATCTGGTCCAGTGCTCACACTTGTTTGATGAAGGACCTGAGACAAAACATGACCAGACAGGGTTTTGAGGCTTGTGTTCTTAATAAATCAGAATTCTGATGTTCCTACCAGGAATTGCATTTTTTAAAAAGATTCACAGATAATTCATAAAGACAGGCATAAAGACAAAGTCTGCTTCTTTCTGTTTTCTGTAATGTAAATATGTAAGTTAGCATTTTGGATGTATTGCAGCTAAAAAATAAAGGGAGAACACACTAAAGATTGAATTTATAATTTCTGGATAGTGTGGTATTTGGAGTAGTAGGAAATTCTGACTAAAGCGATGTTTGAGTTGTGGAATTCCAAAAAGAAGACACAACCCACCAGAGAAAATCATCAATGCTTTCTTCTTTTGCTAATAACTTTTTCTAATTGAGTCTTTGGGGAGGGAGAATTTTAATTTGTTATGCTATGGAGGACAGCAAACTGGAATGAGAACTGAAAGAAAAACCTAACAACAGAAAGAACATTTTCTGTTAAATTTCCTTTCATAGGGGAACGGTTAGAATGGAGCCCAGCCTACTTGTTAGCGCTGCTGAAAGACATGACATCAATAATGTTTTAAGCCTCTGAAAGCCAACTAGCCTCTCTGTTTTCAATTTCTCCTTGGGAACCTGAAAGCTACAAATATGAAAAAATAGAGCAGAGGGCATAAAAAGGGAGCTCATTTTCTAACCACTGCTGATCTCCCGGAGAAGTCACATGACTGTCCACCATAACCTACTCTACTTTAAAGAATTCCACCCAATGGTTCTATTGATAATAATGTTTGAATTATTATCAGTAAAATGACATTGAGAACCTCTGATAATAATGCGAGCTGGTAATGTTAAATTTAACAAGGGTTCATATACTTAGGTGCTTAATTGAACTTCAGATACATAATTACAGATCCACACATTGCTAAATATCATGATGAGATGATTAGATTACATTTAAGAAAAATAATCAGAAAGAACAAAATGAAGGGGAAGTAAATGACATAAAAAATAGAGCTAAAGTAATGGGCAATTCTAACAAATCAAATCAAGTACAGAAATGAGTTCCTTCAGACATGTGGCAATTCTATAAATAAACCTAGGGCCTTAGAAAGATTAGAAGTGCCATTCTCATTCACCTAATGAACTAATCCATCCTATAACAAAAGTATTTATTCTTTGAATTTTATTTTGTACCTTGAAACACCAAATTAAATAGGAAGTACTTTGAACTTAAACTCCAGAACTTATAATTTTAAGGATTTGCCTTGGATATCTGACATCATGGAATGAAGAAACATTATGAACTTTGACGTGGAATGTCAGAGGTTTTAAATTTTCTTTTAGATTTTGCATTATAGGCCTGAGAAAGTTTTTAAATCTCTTCCAGCCTCAGAATTCTCTTCTGTAAAATGGAATTAACATCACTGAATCCCCTGGATTTTAGAGTCTAAATAAAATAATGCTAATTGAATACTTTTGATTAAACAAATGTGCTTCCCTTTCTCTATCCTCCCTTATGGTAGATGAGCAAACCTCAGAATCTTCATAAGTATTTGCAAAGTCAGTTTGCATATCTCCATTTGAAGTGGTGAGTAATTCAAGAGTCCTATTTTTAGGGCTTTTCCTCTTGAGAGAATGAGAGAGTTAAACTGCTTCCAGTCAAGAGTAAGCATAAATTACATGGCATCACTCAAGATCAATTTACAACATTAATAATAGTTATATGATCTGTCATCATGTATTAGTGCTTGGCAAGAGAAAACTGGACTGGAAAATTAGGAAGGTTGAAGGTGAAGAATAAAATTCACTGGTTAACACACACAGGACCTGGGAACACAACCTATCAGGGAACCACTTCTACTTTCAAAGGCCTGAAAATCTGTAGCTTGAAATATTTTTGCATTTCTAAAGGAAAATCATTTCTAACTAGCAAGGGTGATAGAGAGAGAGAGAGGAATAAATTTGAGTCTACTTGAAGAAAACTGAACTTCCCCATAGAAGTATATTTTATCATTTCTGAATTATTTACATCAATTTTTAAACTCATTTTGAGGCCATTCCTATGCAATCACATATACTCAAGCATATATACATGACTCATGGGGAAACAAACTATTCTGACATACTAAAAACCTACTTTAAAGATCTGTGAAAACTCTCTTCTCATTCCTGAAAGATGTAAGCTATAGACTGCCTTAGAAGCATATGTGAATTCAGAATTTTTAGACTAGATATTTAGCAGTGTTAAGCCACCAGAGGGCTCCCTGCTTTAACATGGTTCTATACATGCTAGTCCAGGAAGAACTGTTGATAAGAGGCAAAGGTAGGATTTAATATTTGTGATGGGGTTAAGTATTTGTTGTATCTATGTTGAATTAAGAAGTATAAAGAGAAGACCTAGCTGGTTTGGCTCAGAGGGCAGAGCGTCGGCCTTCGGACTGAAGGGTTCAGGGGTCGATTCCGGCCAAGGGCACACACCTGGGTTATGGGCTCAATCCCCAGTAGGGGGCTTGCAGGAGGCAGCCAATCAATGATTCTCTCTCATCATTGATGTTTCTATCTCTCTCATCCTCTCCCTTCCTCTTTGAAATTGATTAAAAAAAAACATTTTAAAGAAAGGATAAAGAGAAGAATGAAGCAAAACCGAGTCCCTACTTCTGATGCTTAAAATATAACTTATTTTTCCATTATACAAAATTTAAACTTCCTCTGCTTTTCTAGTTTGAAAAATAAATGTACTGCAATCCTGCCTCATGAATCCCAATACACACCTTTAGTCTCTTTTAATAATCATTTTTTCTGTTCAAAGCTTAAATAATATATTTTTAAAATGAAGTTAACCAACTGATCAGTGTAACACAATGATTAATATTGGCAGAGCTCAATGAAGAACAGCATTCATTGATTTGGTGCTTATGTCTCTGATTTCTTAAATTGTAACTTTAAATCTAAGAAATATTGGAAGAATGGAAGAAAAATATTTCAGCTGCCTTCAGTCTTCTCCCCTTTGAACCTTATGCTGCTTTATCCCTGTCAGTTTCCTCCTAATGGTTTTGGCAGATTCTTACAATCCCAATGAATAATGTACACAAAATGCCTGGGGTGACTTAGCTTACAGAGTTTTATTAACATTATTGTGACAATTTAAAATAACAGAATTACTGTCTGCTTCTCAATCTACCAAAACAAATTGACCAAACATATGACATATGTATCACAAATTAATCTGTTGAATCAATTAATTCTGACAAATTATATTCATTTTCATTTCAGTTATGTCTTTTTCTGTAATGTAGATTCTTAGGTTATGTGGTTTTCAATGGTAAATATAATCCTAGGCAGACTTACCTAAGCACAATTTTAGCAGAATGGTCAGACAATGGTACATTTTATCTCTCTATTTGTTTAATCTGTAAAAGGCCATATCATATGAAAAACTGGGCTAGCCTCAGAGGAAGAAGGAGGAAATATCAATAACTTAAGCAATGCAGATAACACCATCTTATGGGCAAATAGTAGCAATGATTTGAAATGACAGCTGATACAAATGAAAGAAGAAAGTACAAAAGTAGGACTGCATTTGGACATTAAGAAGACAAAATTTATACCCTAGCCGATTTGGCTCAGTGGATAGAACATTGGACTGCAGACCAAAGGGTCCCGAGTTTGATTCCTCTCAAGGGCAAATACCTTGGTTGCAGGCTCCTCCCTGGCCTGGGCCCTGGTTGGGGCTCTTTCAGGAGGCAACCAATTGACGTGTCTCTCTCTCATTGATGTTTCTTTCTGTCTTTCCCTCTCTCTTTCACTCTCCCTAAAAATCAATGAAAACATATCCTTGGGTGAGGATTAACAAAAAGAAGAGGAAGAGGAAGAGGAGGAGGAGGAAGGAGAAGGAGAATGAGAAGGAGAAGGAGAGAAGGAGAAGGAGAAGACAAAATTTATGACTACAGAAGAAATATGCATCTTTAACAAAGAAAATGAAGACATTGAAATTGTTCATGATTTTGCTTACGTTGATTCAGTCATCAATTCAAATGGAGACTGCAGTCAAGAAATCAAGAGAGACATGGAAGGACAACAATGAAAGAACTGGGAAAGATCAAGAGCAATGGTGTGTCATTAGAGACCAAGGCTAAGATCATCCACACCTCATATTCCCAATTACTATGTACAGAGGCAAAGGTTGGACAGTAAAGAAGGTTGATAAGAAAAATGTACTCATGTGAAATGTGGTGTTGCAGGAGAGCTCTACAGATGCCCTGGGCCTACAGAAACACGAACAAGTGGATCCTAGAGCAAATTAAATCTGAAACACTGTTGGAGGCAAAAATGACAAAATTGAAGCTGTCTCACATCATGAGAAGGCAAGGTTATTTGGAAAAGACAGTAATTCTGGGGGGAAATAGAAGGCAGCAGAGAAAGAGGAAGATCAAATATGAGATGGTTTGGCTGCATACAGGAAGCCATAGGCGTGAGTCTACAGGAGCTGAGCAGGGCTATTGAAGACAGGATATTGTGGACATAACTCATTCATAGGATTGCCAGGAACTGGAGCCCATTCAACAGCATATAACACACACAGTTTTAGCAAACAGCAAAGGGAATGTTGTCCAGTTAATGCAAATGGCATCTTTACTCTTTTTTACTGTTTTTATGTTTTCTCCCTTTCTTTTCTTCTTCTCATTAGATGCTACCAGTGAATATAATATCATTACATTTGAAATCATTTATTGTCATCCCTATCAGTAAAGTAACTGCAACTAACTTTAATTTTAAGAGAAAATAATAAATGGGGAAAACAAGCAAGAGTATATATTATCTTTCACTAAATAAGTGGTTCATTAATTATGATATAAGATCATTATTTTTATAGTTGGTATTAACATATTGTGGTTATAGACAACTCATTAAAAGGAGAGAATTGTGTACAAACTGAAATTATTTCCAAAGGCCAGAGGCGAGTTGTTTCATGCTTCTCACTCCCCAGAAAGCAATGCAGATGGAGAAAAAAATCTGAAGAAGGAAAACACAAAGAGGAAAAACAATTAAAATTAAATCGGTACTTTCATTCAACTGAATGAAAAATATGGATAAAATAAACATAAACATTTTCGACAGTTAGGTAATTCAAATTGAATGTAGCAGTTGTTCACTGACAGAATTTAGCCAACCCAGCTAAAAACATGCTATGTGAAGACAGGAGTGGAAGTAAGATGTTTTGTCTCTGTGACTTTTTCTTTTTTTATATAAACTCACAAATCTGGGTCATTTATAGGGATGGAGCTATATAAGTCAGATACTGAATGAAACAGAAATTTCTTCTAGCACTTGGGCATACCATTTATTGTATTGTAGTAAATGATCTCATTGTTTATATAGCTTAAGAAACTTTTGGAAAGGGAGAAATAAAAACATTAAAAACTAATTTCTTTCTAAGGCAATATGATCCAGCATTTTATGAACTTCACCCAACATGAATTAAATTATAAACACTACTGCTGACTTACCTTCTCAATCTTTTGATCTTATCAGGTATAAAAATATAAATGCAAAATTCTTTTTAAAATTGAAGCTGTAACTAAGTCATAATAAGCATTCATGAGTTTATTAAGTTTATTCTTTACTTTCAAGTAATACCACATATTCCCATTAATCACCAAAAATTAGCCAAATGAAATTCTTGATTTCTACTGATCCTAATAAAAATGACTATACAGTCATCCTTAGTAAGAATTCATGGTTGTGCCCTAACCCTGTGGTCAGCAAACTTGGCTCGCGAGCCACATGCGGTTCTTTGGCCCCTTGAGTGTGGCTCTTCCTAAGCCTTAGGAGTACCCTAATTAAGTTAATAACAATGTACCTACCTATATAGTTTAAGTTTAAAAATTTGGCTGTCAAAAGAAATTTCAATCGTTGTACTGTTGATATTTGGCTCTGTTGACTAATGAGTTTGCCGACCACTG
>NW_005364372.1:6535344-6539837 GCF_000412655.1 Myotis brandtii | reverse complement strand
TTTCTCTCTCATCAATGTTTCTAACTCTCTATCCCTCTCCCTTCCTCTCTGTAAAAAATCAATAAAATATATTTAAAAAAAAAGAATTCATGGTTGTAGAACTTTTCACAATGAATAATCAAAATGCCACAATGAATGAATTTTACTTGAGGTAAAATCCAAGCACTAGTCAAATTCTTTACATCATCAGATCTTTCCTAAGCTAACTCTTTCTCTTACAATTACATATGTACCAAAGCTATAGGATTGCTTATATGATGATCATTTTTGGCGTTACTAGTATGATAATGTAAAAGAATGATGCCCAAACAGCAAGGTTAATTAAATAATTGTGTAAGAGTTTCCCCATCTTTTTTTTTTGTGTGTGTGTGTGTGCAAACTTCCTCTCCAAACTATTAAAATATGACCAGTTGCCTCTTCCCAGGAAGAAGATCACTATTTCTGAAAGATCCGTAAAATATACAAAGGAGCACATTTAAGTAATAAGATGGAGGCATGGGAAACCTTCTGGAGTGATGGACTGAAGTGAAGTCAAGGCCATTAACTGAGGCCAGCCATTAATTCACAGAAAAAACTCTGAATTGTGTTAATTTTTCTATTAAAGACTGAACATGGAAAACAACAACAAAAAGATCCTCCTAAACATTGATATTTAGATTTTATGGGTCGATTGTTCAGTTTCATGTGAACTGTCTTGATCTTTCTAGAGAACCATTATCCTTTACATTCTAATGAGTGTTTTCTTCAAATACATGCATTCCTTTCAGCCTATAACATCTACAATATGAAAAAAAAAATACCCAAATAACATCAACAATTATATTGAAGCAGAAGTCAAGAATAATATTAACATTTTGGCGTTACCTCAGAAATCAAATACAATATATTTAAAGTCTGGTTTTGATTTTGTTTCTTTTGACTGTAATTCAAGAGAAATGACCTCATGGGATTCTTATGATGGTTCCAGGTAGAATAATACCAGGATTGAAGGGTATTTGTGAAAGGCCTTAGATTATGCAATGAATTACATTTGTCTATGATGATGGGTTAATATTGACAGAGAGATAGCTGAGAAGACAACTTTCAAGTGAGAGATAAATATGTAACATCAGGATAAATAGTTTAGTTTGGATCCATAATAATCCTTAAGCAATTAATGGGTACCTTGTGTTGTATAGGGTCCTGAAATCTGAAATATATCTGACAATAGGAGTTTTTATTGGTTTTGAATCTAGTGCCTAGGATCATAATTATTCATAATTATTATTTCCATGAGTGAAGGTTGGGGAGAACAATTTCAGTGAAACCTCTAAAACTGTATGTAAAATCTTGTGAATATGTCATAATTCTTCCCTTCCTCAATTCCTACCCCTTAGCTGATCCAGTTTCACCTGAGGTTCCAGAAATATTAATAATTTCTGATATAGCGAGAGAGTGAAAAAGATTACAATACCAGTTCATGCCTTTGTTATTAATCAAGCATTTTACAACTAAATCTTTTCCCTTTTGAAACTATAATCAATCTCTGGCGGGGTAGCTCAGTTGGTTAGAGCATCTTCGTGATACACCAAAGCTGTGGGTTTGATCCCCAGTCAGGCACACAGAAGAATCAACCAATCAATTCATAAATAGGTGGAACAACAAATCTCTCTCTCTCTCTCTCTCAAATAAATAAATAAATAGGAAAAATAAACTGTAATCAAGTCCTATTTACTTATGGAACATTCCTAACAAACACAAAGATCTTGTCCTTTCCAATTTTATAAAATGCTTTTAGAGTCTTACCAAAAATTCAATATTGCACATTTTGCAGTCTTATTTCATTTATCTGTGTTGTTGTTGTTTTCTAGGCCCTTATGTTTTATCCCTCAAAGTGATGAGGGGATAAAAGCTGATGAATCACAGCGTCAGATTCAGATTCAAATTAATGGTTAGGCTAGGCATTGTCATAGGTACCTTTTACAAGATTGTGATGTTTAATTCTCATAAGAAACCATGAAGAATTGGTATCCAGTTTGCGGATGAGGCAATGGGAACTCAGAATTTATGTGGTTTACCAAGAAATCACAAACTACAAAATTGCAGAGCTGAGACGATGTTTTTCATTTATTTAGTGTCCCCCCCCCCACCCCCCAGAAAATCTAACTGCACATCCTTGGAAGTCAGGTCAATGAATATGAACATCAATAGTGAATTCATTTCCTCTTTTTTAGTCATCACCTGCACTTGCCTGGTGATTTTTGAGTCAGAAAATGCTAGGTTTCTGAGACCTTTTCACAATCAATATTTTAAGCATAAATGGAGTTCTTATATATAATGAAGTCCAGATTGGCACAGGAGCATAGAAATTACACGCAATGAATATGTCCTACTCAAAATATGTATAACTCTGAAATATTAACCCAGTTCCATTAGAAAATAAGTAGGAAAAAACCAGATTTACTTTTATATTTTTGAATATATGTCTTTGTGTGCACAATCTAAATACATTATTTATATAAAATTTTAAGCTATAAAATTATTTAATGTGTATTCAATATAACCACTTGATTATAATAGTTATTCCATTTTAAATTTTCCCTCATCCAATCTTTCTCTTAATTTTCATATCAAGCTGTTATTTTAGCTCTTCATAGTTGATGATTAAATATATCACTTGCGGTCCATTCATTAACACATGTCTCATTCAACTATTTGTTAAATGAAGATAGGAGAATTATTACTCACACTAGTAGCATAAGAAAAAATGGCAACCATAGTTTTTTGCAAAATTCTTCTCTAGTCTACAGATACTATGTTTCTGGATATGTACAAACTCAACAAACACTTATTTTAGCCTAAATCTGAGCAAGTCCCATGATTTTAACACCTGGACCCAAAATATGTCAAGCCCTCGTTGTGCTAACACATCATTAATGGCCCTCATCTTCAGGCTATTTCCTTGACTTCCTAGGGCCCTCGACTCTGATGACTGAACTTTGGCCTGCACAGATGCTCTCCACGTTTCCTCCACCCCTTTCCGAAAAGTTCATCAATTGGCAGGTGGCTAATCTGAGTCACTAATCTACACTAAAACCCAGTGGGAACTGATGTATGATTCTGCTGGTCCTCCCCATTTAAAAAAAAAATGGCTCCACGTATGAGCAAGTCAGGCATCTCATCTTAAATGAAAGAGAAAGTATAAGAATGTGTGCATGTAACCCCTCTACAAACTGCTACCCCGCAAATCACAAAGTTATACCTATGTCCATATGTCTCTTGGTTTAAATCCACCTACTGTATATATTAATAAATGACCTGGTGAGCAAAGACAACTAAATATCACCTTGGGAAGTGGACAAATTTTCATTAGAACTAGCTAGCAACATCTCACTTCTCAAAGCATTTAACCATTGGCTAAACATGTGAATAAAATGAAAGCTGTAACGTACCCTAAAGAGAAATAAAATTTCTAAAATAGTTCAAATTTATGTTTATTCCCAAACATGTATTTATTTTTACAAATATGTATTGACATAGAAAACAGTCACTGAGATGTAATATCTCATATAATTATATACCTATTCTTAGTGGTAACATAATTATAACTAACCTGTTCATTCAAATTTTTAAATCACTAAAATGTTGAATGAACAAGTTAGAGAAATTAAATCACTTTGTAAATAATGGGTAAAATTGCTTGCTAAATTCTATCTTGCCAAGGATGAAACTTAAAAATATTTTAAATATAAAATAGAATTTTTGTGAAGATTTGAAACTTAATGACTTTCAAATAATTAAAAAAATACATTACCATTTATGTGGCTGTGTCAATAATTCTCCTGGAATGAATATCTCTTTTTGTATCCCTAACAAATAATAAGTTGTCTATAAATAGAAGAGTAGATTTTTACCTAAAAAGTATTTCTCTGACATTGATGAAGTTCATAAAATACCAGTTAATTGCATATTTAACGGTAGTTTAACAGTAACAATTTTGATGGAAATACATTAAACATACAGAAGCTTTTATGAAATTATTTGGAGAAAAAAAAGCAACTCATTCTTAAATATACTATTAAACACAATATACTGTGTTTTTTTGAGATGACCATTATCTGTTGTACAGATAAGAGCTTAATCAGAGATCAAACTTGAATTGTTAGAAAATATCTCTATTTCCTATTAATACAAGAGAACAAATGAACACAAACAGAATTAGAGTAGAAATTGAACTCAAATATACTGAAGGTTCTTTTGAAATGAAAACATTAGGAAGATATTAGGTAATGACAGATTCCCCTCTCCCGCCCAGAACTTTCTAAGAATACAATTTGACAAATGCCAACTCAAAAGAAATAGAGAATTATTCTTCCAATTATCCTATATATGACTAAAATACTGACATGCACATGCAGACAAACAAACAGCAGGGTTAAAATAAAGAACTTAGAGACACTGCACCTCTTACTGGGAAGTTTTGTGTCTTCTCTCTCTGTTTATTTCTATACCCT
>NW_005364372.1:6532057-6535127 GCF_000412655.1 Myotis brandtii | reverse complement strand
TAGTTCTAAAAATATATATATATTAAAGTTTTTCATTAAGGAAAAACAACATAAAAAGAAAGTTTATGTGAATACTTATGCGATAATAATGCCTTATTGGAAATGAATATATACTTTCCTTAATCACTAAATATTTTCAAATATGAATTTTTAAACAAGATAATATACTAAACATCCCACAGTCATATTATTTTTTAAAGAAAATAAACACAAATTAAAATTAGAACAAAGTTTTAAAGTAATTTGGCTGAACTCTGAAACCGGAAAACTCAGATATTCACTATTTTACTACTACTAAAGGCAAAAGACCTTTATAATTTTAGTGACAAAAATATAGTAAGTTGCTCTGGCTGATTTGGCTCAGTGGATAGAGCGTTAACCTGCGGACCGAAGGGTCCCGGGTTTGATTCCCGTCAAGGGCACATGTCCGGGTATGCGGGCTCGGTCCCCAGTGGGGGGCGTGCAGTAGGCAGCCAATCAATGATTCTCTCTCATCATTGATGTTTTTCTCTCTCTCTCTCCCCCCTCCCTTCCTCTCTGAAATCAATAAAAATATATTAAAAAAATATAGTAAATTAATTTAAATACATAAAACCCCCCAGAAACTTTGCTGCAACCACTGTTTCAGTTTCTCAGAAGTGAATACATCTTATTATGTACAATGATTTATTCAATTCTAAAATTCTAAGCTGCTCAAGAAGGTGTGTATCTTTTTCAATAATACTCCTATAGAATATCCTATTGTTTGTCCATACCACATTTGCATATCACAATAACATTTGAAAAGAAGAAATATTATTAGTAAGAACATTTGTAATCACTTAGAGGTCTCCAAAATCTACCTACAATTCAGCAAAGACCGTTGGCATGAATTAGCTACTGTGCATGCAAACACATCTGGTGGAAATTGTATAAACCATAATTAGCATTGAGTGAAAATAGATGCTACATTTCTCAAAAACATCTGTGGATTTTTCATATTTAAATTCAAATTTATGAATAAAGTATCTTTATAGATATACAACATTACAATGATATATCTTACATTTATATAAATTTCCTGGGAAATTTCTAAATATTTTAATTACATGCTTTCTATATCCAGGCTTCCTTCTTCTTGTTTTTCCAGATTATTATTACTATTATTACTATTACTAGATTCCCGGTGCACAAATTCATGCATGGGTGGGGTCCCTCGGCCTGGCTGGTGATCGGGGCTGGCCACCAAGGGTAGGGGAGAGGCTGCAGGAGGTTCAGATGGGGGTGATTGGGACTGGCTTGCTGGGAGGAGGGGCCATGGAGGTTGGCTGGCCAGCTGGGAGGAGGGGTTGTGGGAGCACACTGACCACCAGGGGGCAGCTCTTGCGTTGATCATCTGCCCCCTGGTGGTCAGTGAATTTCATAGCAACCGGTCAACTGGTAGTTCTGGTCATTCAGTCATAATGGTCACTTAGGCTTATACACACACACACACACACACACACACACATCACACACACACACACACACACTAGGGGCCCAGTGCATGAAAATCCATGCACTGGAAGGGGTGTTCCCTCAGCCTGGCCTGCCCCCTCTCACGGTCTGGGAGTTCTCAGGGGCAGGAGGCGACCCGGCGATCAGGGGAAGGCGATGCCCCCATCATACCTCTGCTGCTGCCACTGCCAGCAGTGCAAGCCTCAGCCATCCCTGGTTACCTGAGCCTTGGAGGGCCCTGGGTGGCTGGGCAGCCACCATCCAAGGCTTGCCTGCGCCTTGGGCCAGCTCTGGGCAGCTGGGAGGCTAAGGGGATTGGGGGACTCTGGAAGCAGGTGCACTGGTGGGGCTGAGGGGACTGGGTGTCGCCATCTTGTGGCTGTGGGCACCATCATCTTTGAGGGTGTGGCAGTCAATTAGCATATTCCCTCCTTATTGGCTGTGGGACTGCCATATGCACTGCCATATTTGCAACAGCGTGAGGGTCAATTAGCATATTCCTTCTTTATTAGATAGGATAGATTATTTTAGTTTGCAGTTTGTTATAAGGACAAGTGCAAAGAATGCCCAACTTACCACAACTAACAGAAAAACTAGAGACAATTAAAAGTTGATAAGACATGGTATATATCCATGGGATGATTAAAATACATGCCTTTTCAAAACTAAAGCCTAACTTTATATTTTTCTAATCATTCAAATTCTTAATGCTATAGGAGACTACGAACTTTTAGAACTTTTTTCTTGAACTACAGGGGAGAAAACAATATGGAGATATGGAGAGAAGGTTGCAATAAGGTCAAATTAATAAAGGACCAAATATCACTTGTTCAGAATGAATGTTATGGTGACTGTTGACCATACTGTTGGGAAAAATTTTAAGAAAGGTGTACTTCGTGGGAAAAAAATCTTTTTATACTCATACTCTTCCTCTTGTACTCACCATGGACCCTCAAAGTCTTTCCTTTTTATAGATGTCAGAAGGAAAAAGAAATCAGGAATATTAAATTTTTTAAGGAAAGACTATTTTAGTTTTTATAAAGCTGGGAATAAAACAGAGTAAAAAACAATAAGAAGGCACTCAATGAACATTATCTACTTTTCTCTGCTGAGACTTTTGTGTGTACTAAAATTAGTGATGGTCTAACCATTGAAAATAACCTGACCCCTTGACTTAAAAACTATGACTGCATTTTTTTTGAAGTACAGGAGAGTTTAGTAAATTTTTAAATCTATTAATTAATTTTTTAACTTTCATATTTCTGCAAATAAGTTCTATCACTAGAAATATTTCATTTAATTTACCTCTGTATGCCTAGCTTTACCACAAATTTGTTTCCCTCATATTTAGCATGTTTTGAAACTAAAAAATTTTGAATAAATGTTGTTAGATTAATTATGGCTCTGAAGTGTCCTAACAGAACTCTTTGTAATGGTGAAAGACATGATATTTAACCCAAAATTAAAATACTACACCATCCTAAAACCCTTTTATCTTTGATTATTAAAATTTGAAGCATTTACATTATAAAATAAGAGCTTTGTTTCAACAAGAATTATCAAGAAAACCATTCAGTCCTACTCTACCAAAATG
>NW_005364372.1:6502553-6531968 GCF_000412655.1 Myotis brandtii | reverse complement strand
TTTTTCTTTTTTATTGCTTAAAGTATTACTAAGGGTATTACATATGTGTCCTTTTTCCTCCGCCCTTGACAATCCCCTGGCCTCCCCTATCCCCCAGTGTCTTATGTCCATTGGTTTTGCTTATATGCATGCATACAAGTCCTTCGGTTGATCTCTTACTCCCCTCCCTTCTGCCCCCCAACCCTCTCTGGCCTTCCCACTGCAGTTTGACAATCAGTTTGAGGCAGCTCTGCCTCTGTATCTATTATTGTTCAAAAGTTTGTAATGGTCTTTATTATCCATGAATGAGTGAGATCATGTGGTATTTTTCCTTCATTGACTGGCTTATTTCACTTAGCATAATGCTCTCCAGTTCCATCCATGCTGTTGCAAATGGTAAGAGTTCCTTCTTTTTTACAGCAGCATAGTATTCCATCGTGTAGATGTACCACAGTTTTCTAATCCATTCATCTACTGATGGGCACTTAGGCTGTTTCCAGATCTTAGCTATGGTGAATTGTGCTGCTATGAACATATGGGTGCACATATCCTTTCTGATTGGTGTTTCTGGTTTCTTGGGATATATTCCTAGAAGTGGGATCACAGGGTCAAATGGGAGTTCCATTTCCAGTTTTTTGAGGAAACTCCATACTGTCTTCCATAGTGGCTGCACCAGTCTGCATTCCCACCAGCAGTGCACAAGTGTTCCTTTTTCTCCACATCCTCTCCAGCACTTGTCGTTTGTTGATTTGTTGATGATAGCCATTCTGACAGGTGTGAGATGGTACCTCATTGTTGTTTTGATTTGCATCTCTCGGATGATTAGTGACTTTGAGCATGTTTTCATATGTCTCTTGGCTTTCTGAATGTCCTCTTTTGAAAGGTGTCTATTTAGATCCTTTGCCCATTTTTTGATTGGATTGTTTATCTTCTTTTTGTTAAGTTGTATGAGTTCCCTATAAATTTTGGAGATTAGGCCCTTATCAGATATGACGTTGGCAAATATGTTTTCCCACGCAGTGGGTTTTCTTGTTGTTTTGTTGATGGTTTCTTTTGCTGTGCAGAAGCTTTTTATTTTGATGTAGTCCCATTTGTTCATTTTCTCTTTAGTTTCAACTGCCCTAGGAGCTGTATCAGTGAAGAAATTGCTTTGGCATATGTCTGAGATTTTGTTGCCTTTGGATTCTTCTAGAATTTTTATGGTTTCCTGTCGTACATTTAAGTCCTTTATCCATTTTGAGTTTATTCTTGTGTATGGTGTAAGTTGGTGGTCTAGTTTCATTTTCTTGCATATATCTGTCCAATTTTCCCAACACCATTTATTGAAGAGACTATCTTGGCTCCATTGTATGTTCTTGCCTCCTTTGTCAAATATTAATTGAGCATATTGGTTCGGGCTAATTTCTGGACTCTCTATTCTATTCCACTGATCTATATATCTGTTCTTGTGCCAGTACCAGGCAGTTTTGAGAACAGTGGCTTTGTAATACAGCTTGATATCTGGCATTGAGATCCCACCTACTTTGTTCTTTCTCAGGATCGCTGCAGCTATTCGGGGTCTTTTTTTATTCCAGATGAATTTTTGGAGAGTTCGTTCTAGATCTTTGAAGTAGGCCATTGGTATTTTAATGGGAAGTGCGTTGAATTTATAGATTGCTTTGGGTAGTATGGACATTTTAATGATGTTGATTCTACCAATCCAAGAACATGGTATGTTCTTCCATCTCTTTATGTCTTCCTCTATCTCTTTTTTCAACGTCCTGTAGTTTTCTGAGTAGAGGTCTTTTACCTCTTTAGTTAAGTTTATTCCTAGGTATCTTAATTTTTTTGGTGCGATGGTAAATGGGATTGTTTTTATAATCTCTCTTTCTGAAAGTTCACTATTGGTGTATAGAAATGCCTCAGATTTCTTGGGGTTAATTTTGTATCCTGCTACATTGCCAAATTCATGTATTAAGTCTAGTAGTTTTTTGATGGAGTCTCTAGGGTTTTGTATGTATAATATCATGTCGTCTGCAAATAAGGACAGTTTTACTTCCTCTTTTCCAATTTGGATGCCTTTTATTTCTTCTTCTTGTCTAATTGCAATGGCTAATACTTCCAGTACTATGTTGAACAGGAGTGGTGAGAGTGGGCATCCTTGTCTTGTTCCTGTTCTTAGGGGAAATGGTGTTAGTTTTTGTCCATTGAGTATGATGTTGGCTGTGGGCCTGTCATATATGGCTTTTATTATGTTGAGGTATGATCCTTCTATTCCCACCTTGCTGAGAGTTTTTATCAAAAATGGGTGTTGGATTTTGTCGAATGCTTTTTCTGCATCAATTGATATGACCATGTGGTTTTTTTCTTTCAATTTGTTTATGTGATGTATTACGTTTATTGATTTACGGATGTTGTACCATCCTTGCATTCCTGGGATAAATCCTACTTGGTCATGGTGTATGATCTTTCTGATGTACTGTTGGATCCGATTTGCTAAGATTTTGTTGAGGATTTTGGCATCTATGTTCATGAGGGATATTGGCCTGTAATTCTCTTTCATTGTGTTGTCTTTACCTGGTTTTGGTATTAGGGTGATGCTGGCTTCATAGAATGAGCTTGGAAGTGTTCCTTCCTCCTGAATTTTTTGTAGTAGTCTGAGGAGGATAGGTTTTAGTTCTTCCTTGAAAGTTTGGTAAAACTCCCCTGAGAAGCCATCTGGTCCTGGGCTTTTGTTTGCTGGGAGCTTTTTGATGACTGCTTCAATTTCTTCCATAGTTATTGGCCTATTGAGATTTTTAGATTCTTCCTGATTGAGTTTTGGAATGTTGTATTTTCCTAGGAATTTGTCCATTTCCTCCAGGTTGTCTAGTTTGTTGGAGTAGAGCTGTCCATAGTATTGTTTAACAATCATTTGTATTTCTGTGGGGTCTGTTGTTATTTCGCCTCTATCGTTTCTGATTTGGTTTATTTGGGTCCTCTCTCTTTGCTTCTTGGTGAGCCTGGCTAGAGGTTTGTCGATCTTGTTTATCCTTTCAAAGAACCAGCTCTTGGTTTCATTGATTTTCTGTATTGTTTTTTTGGTCTCTATGTCATTTATTTCTGCTCTAATCTTTATTATCTCCTTCCTTCTGCTCACTCTGGGGTTTTCTTGTTGCTCTCTTTCTAATTCTTTGAGTTGTAGAGTTAGATGATTTACTACCATTTTTTCTTGTTTTTTGAGGTAGGCCTGTAGAGCTATAAACTTCCCTCTCAGGACTGCTTTCATTGTGTCCCATAGGTTTTGGATTGTTGTGTTTTCATTGTCATTAGTGTCCAGGATGTTTTTAATTTCTTCTTTGATGTCATTGGTAACCCAATCAATATTTAATAACATGCTATTCAGCTTCCAAGTGTTTGAGTATTTTGGGTTGTTTTTATTGTAGTTTATTTCTAACATTATGCCATCGTGGTCTGAGAAGAAGCTTTTTATGATTTCAATCTTCTTGAATTTGTGGAGACTTTGCTTGTGACCCAATATGTGGTCTATTTTTGAATATGTCCCATGAGCACCTGAGAGGAATGTATATTCCATGGCTTTGGGGTGAAGTGTTCTGAAGATGTCAATTAAGTCCATCTGATCTAGTGAGTCATTTAGGATTGCTGTTTCTTTGCTGATTGTTTGTCTAGCGGGCTTATCCAGTGGTGTCAGTGGTGTATTAAAGTCCCCTACTATGATTGTATTGTTGTCGATCTCTCCTTTGATATCTTCCAGGAGTTTTTTTATGAATTTGGGTGCTCCTGCATTGGGTGCATATATGTTTACCAGGGTTATATCTTCTTGTTGTATTGATCCCTTTAGTATTATGAAGTGGCCTTCCTTATCTCTGGTTATGGCCTTCACTTTGAGATGTATTTTGTCCGATATAAGTATTGCTACCCCAGCTTTCTTTTCCTTTCCATTTGCGTGAAAGATATTTTTCCATCCCTTCACTTTCAGTCTGTGTGAGTCCCTTCTAATGAGGTGGGTCTCTTGTAGACAGCAGATGTATGGGTCATGTTTTTTTATCCATTCAGCCACTCGATGTCTTTTGGTTGGAGCATTTAGTCCGTTTACATTTAAAGTTATTATTGAAAGGTACTTGTTTGTAGCCATTTCTTTTTTTGTGTGTGTGGCTGTTTTCTTTCTGAGCTTGTTATTTCTTCTTTTTACACCAGTCCCTTTAGCATTTCTTGCATGGCTGGCTTGGTGGTGATAAACTCCCTTAGCCTTTTTTTGTCTGTGAAGCTTCTTATTTCCCCTTCAATTTTGAATGATAGCCTTGCTGGATAGAGTATTCTTGGATTCAGTCCTTTGCTTTGCATCACTTTGTAGATTTCTGTCCATTCTTTTCTGGCCTGATGTGTTTCTGTTGAGAAATCATTTGATAATCTAATGGGAGATCCCTTGTATGTAACTTTCCGTCTCTCTCTTGCAGCCTGTAAGATTCTCTCTTTGTCCTGAACATTTGCCATGGTAATTATGATGTGTCTTGGTGTGGGTCTTTTCGGATTCACCTTGTTTGGGACTCTCTGGGCTTGTGTGACTTTTTTCTTCCCCACCTCAGGGAAGTTTTCTGATATTATTTCTTCGAATAGGTTTTCTAATCCATGTTCATCTTTCTGTTGTTCTGGCACCCCTATTATTCGTATGTTGTTTCGTTTCATGTTGTCCCAAAGCTCCCTTAGGCTCTCCTCCTGTCTTTTAATTTTTTTCTCCATTTGCAGTATAGTTTGGGTGTGTTTTGCTTCCTTGTCTTCTAATTCACTAATTCGGTCCTCCGCTTCTCCTAGTCTACTGTTGATACTTTCAATGGAGTTTTTTATGGCAGCTATATCACTCTTCATTTCTTCTTGGGCCTTACTTAAGTTGTTGATTTTTTCATCTGTTTCTTCTAGCTTCTTGCATATGGTATTGAATTTTTCATCTGATTCTTCTAGCTTCTTGCATATGGTATTGATTTTTTCCTCCGACCGGTGCATGTACTCTAGGACCCTTATTCTGAATTCTTTTTCCGTCATGTTGCATGCCTCTGTCTCACTTAGCTGCTTTTCTGGCGAGTCCTCCTTTTCTTTCCTTTGGGGGTTTCTTTGTCTACCCATGTTTGATCTCACTGACATATCTAGTTGTTGAGTCGTTCAGTGGCTGCTCCCTGGGTGGCAGTGGTTCCTCGGGGTGTGGTTGCTCCTTGGGCGGTTGTGGTAGCAGTGGCTCCTCCGTTGATAGCAGGGCCTCTGGTGGGTGCTGTTCACAGCTGTGGTGGCTCTTCTGGCAGGTGGAGGGAGGCTTCACACACAGTAACTGTTCCCCAGACAGAGCGTGTGGAGATCAGGAGGCCGCTGTTGCTTGAATCTGCTGCGTTGATTTAAAGGCACAAAATACAACACAACAAGGCACAACGTACCAGGCACTGAACACGAATGTATTTACGATATCAATAACCCCAAATAAAGGTGGCCACCCGAGCTAAGAGAGTTAGGAGATAAGGAAGAAAGAAGAGAAAAAGGTAGAAGAGAAAAAAGAAAGAAAGAAAAAAGAAAAGAAAAAAAAGGAGTGCAAAAATAAAATTGGAAAAAGGGAGGGGAAAAAAGAAGAGGAAAAAGAAAAAAAAAAGTAAGAGAGAAAAGAGAGTGAAGTATAAGAGGGGAAGAGACTATTTATATGAGGGGAAAACTCCTATAGAACCGCCACTAATACCAACAATTTACAGCAGCAGATTCCTGGAGATGAATACAAACTACAAACAACCAATAATATCAAGCGACGCAAGGGAAAACAGAAGCACAGAAATAACCGGGGGGCGGGGGGAGAAAAATAAAAAGAATAAGCAGACTAACCTCACAAACGATCCTAAAAAAACCCCCAATATACTCGTCAATCGAGCAAACAACAATAAACAATAGAGAGAGAAAAGAAGAAGAAGAAGAAAAAAATTTGGATAGTGAAGGAAGATAAGGGAAAGGTGTATAAGGATTTAGAGCAGGGGATTGGACATAGGGTATATAAGTAGGGTGAAATTTTGACAGGGGGTAAAAAGAATAGGGAAGATCTAAACCTGGAGTAGGGTAAGAGAAACAGGACAACAAAAGGGAAAAAGTGGGAAGAGGGTTTAGCACAGAGGCAAATTGAGGTAGAGAAAAATGTTGCTAAAGGAACGATGAAAATAGAATGGAGAACATTAGTCCCAAAATAAAAAAGAAAGAAAAGAAAACGACACTTTAAAAATGGTAAAATGGTAGCGGTAATAATACTAGTTAAAAATAAAAATGTAGTAGTTGAAAGGGTAAAATCAGGTGATGGGAAAAAAAAAAGAAAAACAATGTTTTCTTAGTTAAAAGGTGAAAAAGTAATTAATTAAAAAAAAATAAAATAAAAATGTGCAGTAATGCAGGTGCTTCAGATCTTCTACTCTTCTTTTTGGCACGCCCGGAATTCAGGAGAATGTTGAATTTCCCTCTGATACACTGTTCCTCCGTGTTGTAAGCCACAGTGATTATTTTAACGCAGGCCGTATTGGTTCCCCTTACTGCTGTATTTGTATGTACAGAAGAGTCAGTTCGTGGCTCTGCCTCTGGGTGGCAGTGTGTCTGGATTGACCTCCAAGGCTTTAAGTCCTCTCTGACCAGGAGTTCTCTATTGTACCTGAACCAGCTCCGCCCAGATCTGTTTCACCAGTCGCCACTCTCAGCTCTGTTTTCCCGGAGTTCAATTTCTTGATGAGTTTTTATAATGCCAGCATATTTTTGGTGTTCTACAATGTTTTTAATTATTTATAACACAAAAATATGGAATGCATATCATTTCTCTCCCTCCCCTATTACCAAACTACTGTTTTGATATCTCTCGCTACATTAAATTTTCTATTCATAGCTAAAATTACTTTTAAAATAATTACTTTTACACAGTTGTTATTATAGGGGGATCCTGAGCAATATAATGGATATTATCTTCCTCAAAAATTTTATAATAAATAAAGAGATAAGCATAATATGCTAATGATATGCTAAGGCCACTCAACTGCTCGCTATCATGTACACTGAACACCAGGGGGCAGACAGTCAACTGGTTGACCAGTCACTATGATGTGCACTGACCACCAGGGGGCAGATGCTCTGACTAGTACAGTGATGGCGAACCTATGACACGCGTGTCAGAGGTGACACGCGAACTCATTTTTTTGGTTGATTTTTCTTTGTTAAATGGCATTTAAATATATAAAATAAATATCAAAAATATAAGTCTTTGTTTTACTATGGTTGCAAATATCAAAAAATTTCTATATGTGACACGGCACCAGAGTTAAGTTAGGGTTTTTCAAAATGCTGACACGCCAAGCTCAAAAGGTTCGCCATCACTGGACTAGTAGGTTAGCTTGCTGCTGTGGTCTGGCCGATTGGGACTGAGCGGGACTGAGCAAGACGGGCCAGACATGCCCTGGAGCCCTCCCACAGTCCCTCTCTGGCTGGCCAACCTCCCGCATCCCTCCCAGGCCCCAATTGTGCATCAGTGGGGTCCCTTAGCCTGACCTGCACCCTCTTGCAATCCGGGACCCCTCAGGGGATTCTGGAGAGCCAGTTTCGGCCTGATCCCGCAGGCCAGGCCAAGAGACCCCACTTGTGCACGAATTCATGCACCAGGCCTCTAGTTCATAATAATATTGAATGTAAACTGTAATTGAAAAATTAAAAAAGAAAACAAAAAGAAAAATGCCAGCAAGGAATTATTATTCTATACCTTTGTCTTATTATAAACAACATCCTGACCATCAAAACTCTTGAAAAACAAAAAATTTTAGTATAGACCCAATGTAGGAAAATCTAGTATGTAAAGTCACAACTGACAAAATAACACACCTTAAAAACCTTGCATATTATTCTAAGCATTCATTATTTATTCAGTGCTAGGTGTAGAGTCCATAAGAAAAAATAGCTTGGCACCTACTTCAAAGATGAGTGTATGTACAAAAATATTACATTGAATCAGTCCTTATTATGTTGCATTTATTATACAGATATTTATCACACTCTTGTTTTATGTCAGGCATCTCACTGCTGACAAGTCACTAGTGGGCAATATAGTCCTTATATTCATAGAACTTAGATCTACACAGTTTTCATGAACATATCTATAAAAAGCTGGTATTCTTGTATAATTTTACTTCTAAATCTTCACTTAGAAATATCTTCACAATATTATGGTTAAGTAGAAAAAATTGTTTTATTAAAATGAGGTTAATCACAGAATTATGTTAAACTTTCCACTGACTTAGCTACTTTGTAGGATTCATAGATGACTATGTGAGAATCATCTTCCTTCAGCAGGCAGAGTGTTTCCTAAGGTATCCATAACTCAGTGTTTTGAGTTGTAATATTTTAATATAAAGGAAGTGAGCTGGAATCACAGTTCCATCTTGAGCAAGTTATTTAATGTTACCATGTCTCAGTTTCTTCATCTGAAAAACACTCATCTTACAAGATTATTGGAATAATTATCAGAAATAATGTACATAAATATTTATTTCATTGCTTCATATACATAAGCGCTCAACAAATGTCAGTAGTTTTAGTTTCTGCTGTTGGGTAATTATTGTCACTATTTATACTAGTCAGTTTCTACGGCAGTGTTTTTCAAACTCTGTTTTGAAAATATATCATAGCAGTTCTTCCCCCATCCCATTATATTTAACTTCAATTTTTTTCAATTATTTGTAAAGACATATATAAAACATATTTCTTTTAAAAGAAAGATAGGACAAAACAACTATAGATATAAATGATAATATTCACTTCTTTCAAGATGCCAAAGCTTGTGCCCTGGAAGAAACACTGGCTGAGAGCCTGAAACCTGGGATCTCATCCTTTCTGTTACAAAATGGTTGAGCATTTTATTTTCTCAGGACATCAGTTTCTTTTTCTGTCCAATGACAGAGTAGAAACAGAAAAGCACTAATTTGTTTTCAGTTCTATTATCTAAAAAATAATAAATTGGTCAAGACAGTATTATAATGGTGGAGAGCTCCCAGGATAGCTTGCAGTAACAATTAAATTTATAAGGAAAAGAACACATTAGAAATCCTTCTTTATCCTGCCCTGATTACTAGTACAATAAGGTAATTGAAAGAACAACAAAAAAATGACAGGAAAAACCTTTTAAAAAATCATCCTCCAGAGAATAGTGTGGTAGAGACCTGGGGGTGGGGGTGGGGGTGTACAGAGGGGAGTAAAAGGGGGGAAAAGTATTATTTATAATACTGTCAACAAGAAAAACATATATGGTATTAAAAAAATCATCCTCCACACATGTCGAGTATGTGTAGTGACTAGCAAAGAATGGAAGAGAGGGATTCCTAATCACCCCTTTCTAGATATCAAGATCCTTAATCTCCTTGGACATAATCTGACCTCCTGGCAATCTTCGGTCTGAAATTTAAAAAGTTAAGACAAGTCAATGGTTAGAGCACCTGCCCTCGCACCAAAGGATCCAAGGTTTGATTCCAGTCAAGGTCAAGTACCTGGGGTGCAAGTTCCATCCCTGGTTCATGTCTCCCTCCCTCCCTTGCTCCCTCCCCTTCTTCCCTCCTTCCCTCACCTTAACTCCATTCATTTTCTTAAAAATAATAAATGGAAAAAATATCCTTAGGTGAGGATTATATAAAAAAAAAGTTAAGACACGCTAGGTTCATCTTTTAAACAAATCAGTGAGCAGGCACCATCAAAAAAGGTACAGTAGTGATTCTTACAAAGCTTTGCAGAGCCAGATGTTGAAATATAAACAAGTAATGGACAGTTTTGACGGTTATTGGTAAATAATGATGAGTTTTTAGGACAACAGAAATTTCAGAGGGAAAACATTTTGCCTGCTTGTGTTTATACTTAAATAAATACAAGTTTACCTCAATAAAACTGGGGTTTAATTAATAAATCTATTAATTTCACATTAATAGATTGTCTAAGCCGAGTTATAAAATGAAACCTTCAAAATTATTTCTATCTAGTCCATAATTCATTAGGGGAGGAGGATTATTACGTGGATCCTTTAAAACAATTTTTATATTGTAAAAAAATTGGGGGAAACTTGTAATCAATATACAATATGAAATAAGGGAAAATTATACTTTAGTACAGTATGAGTTTTCAGAAAGTGTCCTTGTAGCTGAAAATGTGTTTATAATTATGTCAAAAGGTATATTTTATGGATTCTAGGGAAATGTGTTAATAATTCTCATAAGTAAGTAAGGGCAAGTGAAAACTCTTTGGTTAGCTTCTGAAGTTAGCACATACGACAAAAGTTGTCCAGAATTAAATTGCCCTAGAAAAATCTCTTAAATGACCCCTGTAGTATATTACACATGGTTTTGTGTATACAAATCCTTTATGGTAATTCTTTCACACATTCAAGTTTGAGAACTATTGTGCTGCTAGACTGAAGAAAGTAACCAAAGGAAAGTCTCTAGGTAGATAGCTGGGTGTCTGGCAATGAAACTCTATACTGCTTTTAGGTTAAGAAGAAAAATTTAGAAAAAGTAAAGAAAAGGATGATGAGCTCTAAATTGTTTCTGTTTATCTAGGGTTTACTGTTTATATTTTTTAAATTGAGCCTTTATTTTTCTAATGTTGAATTTTCAAACCTTTTCATCTCATGGTACACATAAACTAATTACTAAAATTCTGCAACACAGCAATATATATATATATTGCCGATCTAACAAAAACACAAACTAGGTATTTCATTCACACCATATGGCTAGTGTCCTGTTGGCTGTTGTCAATCTCATGGTACACATAAACTAATTATTAAAATTCTGCAACACAGCAATATATATATATATATATATTGTCCTGTTGGCTGTTGTAATTTTTTTTTTAATTTGACAACCTAAGGAAAAAGAAGTCAGTGCCCCTGACTAAATAGTCAGGTATTGCATGTATTAAAAATTCTTATAGCACACCAGTTGAAAATGGCTCTCTGATACATGGTAAGTGAATGCGTTTGCTTTTGTAAGGGTCATACAAGGTAGTGGAATGCACTATGGAGCTAGCGGTAAGTCCCAGAATCTGAGAGTAGCTTAAAGGCACATATAATGTCACTTCACTTTATCTTAATATGCTAGGGAATATTTAGTTTGTCTTCTTTGACATAAACATTTTGTTTTAAAGTGATGTTTTAACTGCCCTCAGCTTTTTGTGTCCCTTGCTATTTCTAACTGCATCTTTGACAGCAATGATCCTCTCTAAGACATACCCAGGCAGCAGTTTTAAGTCAAACGCTCAAATGAACAAATCCAATATAAATTCAGTTACAAAAAAATGTGATGTATCAAAATTTCCTGTTATAAGTAAACTAATTTTAGATTTAGATTTGCATACTATCTTTTTTTACCTAGTATGCCCCCAATGAATATCAAATAAATTGTATTATAATCAACTGAAATTTTCTATGCTCTTCTCAGAGAAAGCACACACATTCAGAAATGTTATTTTCCTTTCGTTTTCTCTTTCTTTTTTTAAAAATTTGCTGTGGGGTAGTGAGTTACAAGCTCCCATAAGACCTGAAGACTTAGTACAACTTGGATTGTGGACTGGATTTCTCCCACATGGGTTTGGTGGCCGGGTCACTCAGAATGGTATTAGAACATTTAATTTTCAAAACACACACACACTGCAACAGATGTGTTTTATAGGGACTGCAAAATGAAATTCAGAAGTAAGAGGTCTGGGTAATGTTCTGGTACAATATGGTTAGAGATCACCACATAAAACTAATTCCTGCTGATAATCATAACTTGTCTCTGTGAAAACCGGTTTATAATATTTGTGTATAGCACTATGGAGAATATCAAAGTTACCAAGATTTGAAAGAGTGCAGCAGGAGCTCCAGAGCATTATGTAAATTAACCCTACAACATGGAACACATTAACTTGAGGGTTTCAGGAATTTGGAACTCCGAATGCCTAGGATGTGGGTTTAATTGAAATGGAGTATTATGACAATCAGTTTTTCTCTAGAGACAGAAATTTTTAAGGTGCATGCAAATGAGCACTGACATATTACAGCATAGCGATGCATTTTAAACAACCCATATCTGCTTCACAATACTTATTTCATTGAAATACTGCTGGATATTTAAAGATTCCTCCTTTAGAGTCTAGCCATCTGAATAAATGAACAGTACACTGAGGTGAGCCAGTCAACTCTCAGATGGGGCCAGGACTCAAAGGCTCACACATACACAAAGCACTTCTTCTGGAAAAAATGTTTCTGGGTTTTCAACATAAATCAGGGTCAACACATAATACAATCACACTCTAGCACATCGAAAGCTGGAAAACAGTCTACTAGGCCGGTGATGCTTCCAGTAAACCTTCGGGCCAAACAGCAATCAGAGAATTCATGGCTTTGTGATCAAACCCCATCTCTGTTCAAGTCCATGAAGGGGTTGCCTGCCCTTTTGGAGAAATTTAAATGGGAGTTAGAGAACTACACTTTCTCCATAGCTATGATTTTATAGGATTTCTTTTTCTTTTCTTTTTCTTTCTTTTCAACTGTAGCCACAAATGGATAAACTTGTGACTAATACTAAATTTCAGGAGCCTTGAATTTCACACCATAACAATTAACTTCTACTTTTTATGATAAAAGGATAAGCCAAATATTTTGAGTGAAATTCTATATGGAATCCTTATAAATAGTTGTGGTAATAAAATTAAATAATAAAATTTTTAATGGTAACAAAGATTGTTACAATATAAAAAATCCTGTTAGCTCAAATTATATATTGGATTCATAATATGCCAAATAAAGTTGAGTATATTATTGTTTAGGTTTTTTTTGTGTACCAAATAAAGTTGAGTATATTATTGTTTAGGTTTTTTTGTGTGTAAAATATCTATAATAATAATCTATAATAATAAAAGTGTAATATGCTAATTAGACCAGACAGCCAAACGACCTTCTGGATGTCATTCTGGATATCCTTCTGGACAAAGCCATGGCAGCAGGGGTCTAGGCAGAGGTGGTTAGGGGTGATCAAGCAGGCAGGCGAGCATTTAGGGGCTATCAAGCAGGCAGGCGAGTGGTTAGGGGCGATTAGGCAGGCAGAGAGAGTAGTTAGGGATGATGAGGCAGGCAGGCAGACTGGTTGGAGGCAGTCAGGCAGGCAGGCAAGCAGTTAGGAGCCAGTGGTCCTGGATTGCAAGAGGGATGTCCCCCGAGGAGTCCTGGATTGTGAGAGGGTATAAGCGGGGCTGAGGGACCCCTCCCCCCATGCACAAACTTTGTGTACCGGGCCTCTAGTCAAACTTAAAAGAATTAATTATTGCACAGCAGAGTTAGAAGTTCCAGGATCAACAGATTAATACATAATGTTGACCAGGCATTATATTCCTAGATATGCGTTAGAACCAAAGTGATAAAGAAATAACATAAAATGAACAATAAAATTATATATATACACACACACACACACACACACACACACACACACACACACACACACACACACACAAACATACGTGTGTGTGTGTGTGTGTGTGATGCATTGTAAACGAGGCTGGGCTTGCTGTAGAGTTGTAGAGTGACAGATTATTGGAATTCTGGGTAAATGCATCCTTTGTAAACCTAAAAATATCTTACCTCAAAAGAAAGAAAGATAGATGCTGGGAGGAAAAGAGCAGGAGAGGGCTGAAAACAGAGCCAGAGCTAGCTAGCGTTTAAATGCTCCATTTGAGCCATGAGAGCCACACAATGTGGCCATGAGTCTATGAAGTTGTAGCTGGAAATGCTAATCCTTTAAATGGTGTCCCATCCATGAGAAGGTGCAAGAAAAGCAAATGCTGGCCATCAAAAGTGGCAAGGAAGCTATTAATTCACCCTATCCTATAGATGGAGAAAAATGAAAGTGTTCTGTGAAAAAATGAAAAGATAAATTTGTTCCATAAGTGAATGTGGTTGAGATAGTCAAAGATAAGAAGTCATATAAAATTGAGTCTGTAACATGAAATTGCTGGGGCCCCCAAAAGAAAGAAATGTTGAATCCCACAGAGATGTTTTCATATACCAAACACATGAGAATCACAGGGATACAAATATCCTAAGTGAGAAATAGCTCATAGTAAGAATTTAAGTGTGTGCGCACATGTGCACACACATACACTAAAAAAAAAGAACAAAAACATCCTGAGGAAGATTTTTACATAACCAATAAATGGAGAATTTACACCAAAAATATAAGAAGTAATGAAGGAGCTAGAAAGATAGTATAAAGTAAGATTTTAATATGTAAATAAATAAAAATAGTAGCAACAATGAGAAACAAATGAGGGACTAAGAAAAATAGCAGGTAAATTTAAACATAAACTAAATAAAAACATCTCAAAACAAAAATTTATTTACACAGAGAAAAATAAAATTAGAAAGCTGAAAGATAAAAATACCACAGAGCGATATATAGAAACAAAAATATGAAAGAGTTTGAGACATAGAAGTTAAAATGAGAAACCTAACTTGTATCTAACTGAAGTTCAAGAAAGAGGAAATGAAAAGAATGGTGGAGAGGTGACATTAGAAGTGGCTGATTTCAGAAGTGAAGAAAAAAGACAAGTATTTTTCAACTGAAAAACCAAAATGAAGCCAAATTTAAAAAGAAAGAAACTTAATGTACATATCTTAGTGAAACTACAAAAGACTAAGGACAAGGTGATAAATCTTAATGGAAACCAAAACAAAAGACATTTGAAATAAAAAAATATAAATAAAGTATACAAGACTTTTGGTGAAACAGTAATAAGATGTCTTTAAATCTCAATGGATCTCTTTAAATATCAAGTGTCAATGATGAGAGAGAATCATTGATCAGCTGCTTCCTGCATGCCCCCTACTGGGGATTGAGCCCACAACCCAGGCATAGGGAATCAAACCATGACCTCCTGGTTCATAGGTCTATGCTTAATCACTGAGCCATGCTGGCCCGCATGTTGTACATTTTAAATATCTTATCAAAAGTTAAATATCTTACAATTTTGTCAGTTATACTTCAATAAATCTGAAAAAATAAATTTAAAAACATTGTCTGAATAAATCTGGATAGTGTTAAATCATGGGTATTTTTAATTTACTTGTTTTATTGTATTTTTTGAAAAGATTTATAGTATAAAATATATTTTTAATTTAAAAAAAGGAGAGACTCAACAAGACTGTGAAAATTCAGAACAGCTGCTGGGTAGAAGTGGTACTCCTGCTGGCCTAAGCACCAGATTGGACCTGAGGTGGAGCGAAAGAGAATTTACTCAATTGAAGTGCAGACTCCACAGTCAACCCTGTTGTAGAAGGGTTTGGCCTTACTCTCTTTGACCATATTTGACAATAAAAGGGAAATTGAAAAAGTAGTCTTTCTAGGGGGACATTCAAAACCATACTGAAGAACAGAGATCTCATCTGATAATTTTGTAGGAGACTACTATTACAAAACGTTAAAATATGTGAAATAAATTAAACAGTAGATCATTTACATCAGGAAAATATGGCAGAATCATGTTTGGTAATATAAAGGAATATAAATTTATCAATTTATTGATCAAATTTTTACTAACTGCCTCCATTTGTGGGTTATCTATATAATATTCATCAACATAAAGGTAATAACTAAAACATGTATTTAGAAAATAATTATTTATTATGTTTCAATGGTCAACTCTACTTTTGGCCCACCTCTACTCTTATGGGATTTGAATTAGAATAGATAATGCAGACAATTACAATACAGGGAGCTGTGTGTAGCAGGATACACAATATAATCTAGGAAATCACTATAAGTGTCAGGGAAGAATAAAGTGCTTGGAACATAGTACTCCCTCAATTAAGTACTTATGAATAAACTAGGGGTCTGGTGAACGACATTCGTGCACTGGGCAGGGATCCCTCAGCCCAGCCTGTGCCCTCGCTCCCCTAAGTGGGCCTAAGCCGGCAGTCGGACATCCCTGAAGGGTCCTTAGTGCTGTTGCGGAGGTGGGAGAGGCTCCCGCCACCGCCACTACGCTCACCAGCCGTGAGCCCGGCTTCTGGCTGATCAGCGCTCCCCGTGTGGGAGAGCACTGACCATCAGGGGGCAGCTCCTGCATTGAACATCTGCCCCCTGGTGGTCAGTGCGCTTATAGTGACCGGTTGTTCTACTGTTAGGTAGATTTGCATATTAGGGTTTTATTATATAGGATGATTGCATGATTGAATAAACTGCTGTTTAAACTGAGTTATTAGGAATAAAGAAGAGTTTGTTAGTTCAGAATTAGAGACAAAATATTTGGGGGACAGACACAACAATCCAAAGAGAAAAAAAGACCACTCTCTGGAAGAACTAAAGGACATTCAGAGAAGTCTAACGCCAAAGCACTAGAAAAGAGTAGAGAGAGATAAGGCTTGCATAAGACAGGGCAGGCAACTAAAGGATTTTCATCATGGAGTGATATGATTAGATTTGTCCTTTTTTAAAAAAAATATTGATTGATTTGAGAGAGAGAAAAAGATTGATTTGTTGTTCCATTCATTTATACACTCATTGGTTAATTCTTGTATGTGCCCTGACCAGGGATCAAAGGGACAACCTTGACATATCAGGACAACACTCTAACCAGCTGAGCTACACGGGTGTTCTTAAGCACCTGGCTATGGTGTGGAGAACAGAAATTGGCAAATTGGATGAGAGACCTGATAGGACCCTGCCTCAGTAAACTGACGATGACAATGGCCAGAACTAGAGTAGCAATAATCATAGGGATAAAGAGAAAAAGAAGGATTTAAAGGATTTAACGAGATTAAACCATGAGAGTGAATGAATTCTCCAAGGAATTTATACATAAGAAAATATTTTATGCTCTCCTGATAATCCCCTAACATAGTTCCAGACAAACCAGATGGCTTATTACATTTTCCCTGAATACATTCCAGATATTTTCTGTTGTATAGATCTCTTCCTGCTCACGTCCTCCAATCCTCTTCTCCAATCCCATTTCTTTAAATCCCATCCATCACTCAAGGTGGGCCTCAATGTTGCCTTCTTCATGGAATCTTCCATGATCTCAGTTCTACTCCAAAATACAAAATCTCTACCTCCTCAAAAACTCCTTATTACTTTTATTGCATTTACTACATATTATCTGCTATGATGGCTATTGTGTATTTTATTTATCTACCCAACTATGCTTTAAGGTCAGGAGAAATATCAACTTCACTTGTTTCTTTCTAAAGTACTTGACATGCTGTCTGTCTTGTGCATATCAAAGTTAGGCTTTACATGTAGTATGCTACAGAGTATGTAATAATAATATACTGTATTAATCCAGAAATACTTCATTAACTATGTGTTTACAACTTATTTTCAGTAGAAAGTTAACCTTATTATAAAACTTTAAATTTTAGAACTGATTGTAAAGCCAAGTATATCAATCATTGATGTCAATATATAAGAATTTATTATTGTCATATATGGTTTTTAATACCATATAATAAATAAAATAAAAATAAATAATCAAATTGTAATAAATAAAATTAATCAAAATTTAAAGTAGGTATCCAAAGTGATATGTAGGTTTATAATGATCCTGTTTTCTGTGATAATATTCATAAATCTTACAAAACAATGAAAACCAGAAAAGCATTCAATAGAGTTGATCTAATTGGAAAAGGAACACATTTTTAGATATTAGAATTTTTAATAGCTTGGTTTCATTTTACATTCCCCCAAGATTAGAAGGAAAAGAGAGGCAAATTGGATAAACTTTTTTGGGGAAATTTTTCTGAATCGACGTGCCTCCTTGGTACTGGGCCAATAAAAAATGTAGAAGGATCATTTGGCCCCTATTTGGCTTCTGGATATTGAGGACATGTGTGCCGGATCAGAGTTACTGCGTGATTTCCATGAATCTATTCCAACCTTTTTGGAAGTAAAATCCATCTGTCAGTTCCTTGAGCCAGAGCTCTGCTCTCATAAGTCATCTATCAAAACTTTGGAATTTGGCTGATAATGCTGACTGCTGCAGAGGTGCCTTTCATGAAAGAACAACTTTACCTACATCATAATCACAGGGAGGGAAAAAATGACACGAGGAAAAAAATTCCTCTTTGTTTTTCTCTTTAAATTCTTTATTTCCCTTGCTGAGACAAAGGGCAATAGTGGCAACCATACACATAATTCTCCCTCCTCCCCGCCCCCGTCCAAATCAAATACAGGATCCTGATTTCATAGCAGTCAACTCTGATATTTTTTCTCCTTGCTGATGAGTTGGATATGCTACCTTGTCTTTTTGCAGGCATACTACAAGTAACTTGTGGAATCCCTTTTAAAGAGAGAATGAACATATGGGAGCTCTTTTATTTCTAAAATGAGTGTGCAACTGAATGTTAAACATGCCATCCATAAAATTAAATTTAAGCATCTGCTTCCTTCAAGGACTAGCCATTTGCCCTCCCTCTGGAGAGAAGCGCAACACAAGAAACACAGTTTTGCTTCTTTTGTAGTATTTATAAATTAGCATGTGATTACTAGGTACATGTTAGGCAGTTTCACCAATTTCTTAACAATTTCTGTCCATGTAAAAGCCAAAGATTCTTACTCTTTATATAGCATTACTCTCTTTACTTTCAAATTATTTCAAACTTTACACAAAAGAAGTATATAGACAAGTCAAATAGTTATCAAAAATTAGTTATTCAATTTGGAGAATAAAACCTCAAATCTTTCCCACAGATTTCTTTGGAGATATTTCGGTCTAAAACACTTTTACTGGAGAAGAAGGCAAGATGTAAACTTTCAATTGGTCCCTTCCACTACTTTTTATTCACTTTATTAAAGCATTTTTTAAAAAAAGAGCGTTAATACTATGAACTCAATATATTTTGGAAGGTATCTAACAACATTTTTGGTCTCAATGAAGATTTTGTGACCAGTTCAATTAGTTTAGAGATATCTGAAATGCAGCCTCGACTTTTGGTACTGGAAACCAGAATAATCTAACATTCAGACTGATTAAAAGCAAACTTAGACAAAAGGTCCAAAATATCTTCAAAATAAAACAGGCCAAAGGAAAAAAAAATGAGAGAGAAAGGAAGGGTTGAAATTTGGCGATCTTTAATATTCACCCCACTGTTCCTCAAAACGAACACTTTTTTCTGTATTAGCCCTCTTTTGAAACTTGCTATTTGTGGGGAAGCACGGGATGTGGTTGGAATGTCTGTAAGGAGGATTCTCTGAAAGGTCAGGGGCCTCTGAGGGGACCTTGCGGAAGACGACAGCCCCCACACCTTGGCTTTCCAAACAAGTCCAATCCCCCGGGTGTTTTGCTAGAATCTCTATGTTTGGTCTTTAGACATAACCTTATAGAAAGAAGCATGTGCTTTCTCAAGTATACTTATGCTGCTGATTGTATCTAATAGTTAATTGTATCTAATAGTCCAAGCTGTTGTTCCAATAAAAGCCTAAGGAGGCAGGCAAATGGAGCTACTTGATGGCGTTAGCCAAGTAGTCCCTTATCCTCTCTTCCACAGAAACATGTGTCGGAGTAATCATTCGTCCATCGTTCAGGGTCTGCCGGTCAGCCCTGGCAGCTATTTGGCTGATGATTAGAAATGGTCAGTAGTTACTAGCAACCCTACTTGGATACTCCATGCAGAGGAAATTGTTGCACCTACTAACTTCTTCTATTAATCTGTTAAATACATTGTATGCTTTCCCCATTATTTTACTATGAAAATTTTCAAACCTACACAAAATGTAAAGAATAGTAGTACAAATCCTCGACATCTTTCACACATATTATGCCACATGTGCTTCCCCCTGTCTATCCTTCTCTCTAAATATTCTGAACATTTGAGATTGAAAACAGCAAAAAATTTGTCCCTATCTACTTTGGTATTCATTTCTTAATAACAAGGATTTTCTCCAGCATAACTATAAAAATATCATCACATGCAAAAGATTTATATAATGATAAAATAATTATATAATATACAGTCCATATTCATATTTCCCCCCAAATCTCAAGACTAGTGTGTGTGAATATATATAATCTGGATATACTCAAGAATCAAGCATTGCGTTTTGTGAAATTTTATATTTAACTCAAACTTCACTTCAAGATCTTATGGGCTTAAAGCATAATAGGTAGACTCCAATAACTTTTCAAATTTGAAATAAATGTTCAAAAGGCAATTTAAAGAATATATTGAAATCCAATTTCTGCCAAAAAATGTGTAAAACAACTCAAAATGTCACAATAGCCCTAAGTGGTTGAGCATCCACCCAGGAACCAAGAGTTCACCCATTTCATTCCCAATTAGGGCACATGCCCTGGTTGCGGGCTCAATTTCCAGCAGGGGGCGTGCAGGAGACAGCCAATGGATATACTGTATGTCAGTGATGTTTCTATCTCTCTATTCCTCTCCCTTCCTCTCTCTCTAAAATCAATAAAAACATATTTTTAAAAGTCACATTAATTGGTATATCCAATTTGATCCACAGTCTCATTAAACTTAGAATTAATTCTGAGGGATATTAGTAATGCTAGTACCTGATATCCAATATCCAATTAACATAAAACTTTTGATATAACATAGTTTCAGTGATGTCATCATTTTCTATCCACCATATATATTTTCAAGTAGAAAAGAACTGCTTTTTTTATCCTTGCAAAAATATATGTTTTTACGTGAATCTCATAAAGGTTAAGAATGAACATTTGTTAGAGACTGTAGCCAGTGAGGAAGCCAGGAAGATGTTACAACTGGTTCCAAAGAGAATGTGAAGAACAGGCACATTTGAAAAATATTAAAATGAATGTACACTAGGAGGCGACATTGATTTTTGTCATGTGGGGAAGGGAGGCTAGACAGGACTGAATTTACATGTCTGCAGATAACAATTATTTTACATTACTATCAGTTACCTATAATTTATAGAGTTGTAAAATAGCTTCCCCAGAATAAGAATCTGATATCTGAAAAAGTCTTTGCTAAGAGTCTAGACAATGTGGAGTTTTTCACTGAAGCACACTTCCTCCCCGCCATCCCCCCAATAATATCCCTGATTAATACCTGTCCCCAACCACTCAATTTATTATACAGGTATCTCCTGCTTTCCAAAAGTTTGGGTATATGCCACTTCACATTAGCATGGTAATGGATTTTTTCACAAAAGCAAAAATCTTCTTTAGATTCCATTTGGTTAGAGAAAATAGGTGCTTGGTGTAGGTCTTTCTGTGAAAGCGAATGGCCTAATGCCAACTTGCAGAACACAGGGGACACTTTTCCCTTTATGCCATTTTGGCTTACAAAAGATTTCGCAGGAATCCTTTAATATCAGATAGGAGGAAAAGCTGTAATGATGACTACATTTAACATCACATCAACAGCAGTTTTATAGCATTGGAATTACTGAGATCTATACAATTAAAAGATTCCTAATAAAGGGTAAAATAAATTATGAATATGCAAATATGCAAACTGTTTCATCAGCAGCTTTATTGGCAAATGTGCCAATATATGCTCTAAACCTGCCGTGGGCAAACTACGGCCCGCAGGCCGGATCCGGCCCGTTTGAAATGAATAAAACTAAAAAAAAAAAAAAAAAAAAAAAAGACCATACCCTTTTATGTAATGATGTTTACTTTGAATTTATATTAGTTCACACAAACACTCCATCCATGCTTTTGTTCCGGCCCTCCGGTCCAGTTTAAGAACCCATTGTGGCCCTCGAGTCAAAAAGTTTGCCCACCCCTGCTCTAAACAAATACCTTCAGGCTGTCAAACTGAAACTATTATTTGAAGCATTATATTGATGAGCTTTTGATATGTAACATTTATTCATGTTTCTGTGTGCCAGGATTCTTATGTATAGATAATAAGAATGAACAGAGATTTGATTAAATGGAGAAGCCAGATACCTGCTTTTTCTAAGGAGGTATGCGCTCCTCCCTACCGACTGGCATCCAAAGATTTCAAGAATAAGAGCAAAATTTTAAAAAATGATTTCACAGAGTCTCACTGTTCTTTGGAACTAAAATAGTTCCCCATTATTCATGGGGGATATATTCCAAACCCCCAGTGGATGCCTAAAATCACAGATAGCTCTGAATCATATATACAGGGTGGGGCAAACGTAGGCTTACAGTTGTGACCGTGAAACACTGAGTTTACTCTTGCATTATTTATTAATTATTGTATTATTTTTCCAAATGAATGATTGTAAATCTACTTTTGCCCCACCTTGTATATTCTCTTCATATGTTCCACCCACCAATTTGATGCCTTTTCCATCTTAGCTAAGCACGTTTCACACACACCGTGGTCATAACCTTTGCAATTTGAGTTGTGACAGCAAAAATAACATGAATTTCTTGTTGCTTCTTCACAATTTCATGAATAGAAGATTCTCATTCTTACTGTGGATCTTAGCAAGCTCAGCATAAAATTATTTTCTTTCCTTATTAACTTGAGAACTTACACCTTTTCAATTAAAGGAAGCACTTTATGGCTTCTCCTTGGCCTTTCCAAATTGCCAGCATCACTACTCTTGCACTTTGGAGCATTATTAAGTAAAATAAGGATTACCTGAACACGAGCACTCTAATACCACAACAGTTGATCTGATAATGAAGGCAGCTACTGAGTGATTAATGGGCAGGTAGCATATTCAGGGTGAATACTGCATGCAAAGATATGATTTATGTCTTGGATGGGATGGAGTGGCATGGCAAAAGACTTCATCATACTACTCAGAAAGGCGCACAATTTAAAACTCATAACTTGTTTATTTGGGGGAATTTTCCATTTATTATTTTTGGACCATGGTTGACTGTGGGTAACTGAAACCATGGAAAACAAAGCTGTAGATAAGGGGGGACTGCTGTCCATAATAGGGCCAAATCTTTAACCTCTATTTTATATCCCTCGCTCATCAACCTCTTTCCGTGGAACTCTGTGTGCTTGGAAATTCTCTATCTTATGTCCTTTCCTAACTCTAAGTTATTAGAGATGACTGTCCATAGGGAATATGAAGTAATGTTTAGGGCCTTGTATAGAATCAAAGCAACAAGTAAATTGGTCAGTAGTAGTAACAGGGTCCAGTTACAGCTACAAAAAATAAAAAAATGCTTCATATTATACATCTAGAAATATCGAGAGGCTTTTAAGCTTTTAATTTTTTTGGTACTAAAATATACAAATTGGTTGTGGAAATATTAGAAAGTAGATATATTTTTAAAAAGAAAGATTCTAATTCAGGATTAGGAGGCAATATTTGGGGAGACACTATTAGGATCTCATATAATTCCTTCAATTTTTTTCTTTATGTTTTTCTTTCTTTGTTAAAATCATATTAAGTAGCTAGCTTATATATATTTTATTTAACACAATGTGACCATTTTTCTATGCAATTATATTACTTAAAAATATTATTCAGGATTATGTAGTATTACGTTGCATGGATGCTCAATTTTTTTTCCATTGTCCTAAAACTGAGCAATCCATATGCTCTTAATAATTTACCTCCACAGAGAATAAGATGATAGTAATTTCTATACAATAATCCTTCCGTTAAACTGTGTATTTTCTTATGATATGTGTTTGTGGCTAAAATTACTGTATCAAAGACTACAAGTATTTTAAATTTCTCAATATGTATTGCCAACACCCCTTGTAAAATTGTGTGAATATTTATAATTCTACCATTAATATAAAAGTACATGCATCTCATTACACTCATACTAGTCTTGGTATTATTTGATTTTAAAAGTATATGTTAATCTGAGAGATGAAAAAGGCACCCTAATGGTTTTTACTGAGATTTTTTTTTAAAAATAATTGTTTAGGTTATTCAGCTTCTATTAGAACTGTTAGTCTGAATAAATACAGATTTATGCTTAAGGTAATTTCTTTCTCATATGAGTAAATAAATGTCTTGGTTTATAAAATATTCAGGAGACAAGCAAAGGCAGTAAATATTTTAATGTAACTTGTTAATTATTTGAGTACTGGTTAAACAGATCGATCCAAATTCTTATATTTATTCTGTGAACGTGGGCTTTTCCTTGACAGTTTTTTTTCAATAGTTCTCCTCTTACCTGGACATCTAGGCACCAAGCCCACTGTTTCACTCATAATACATTCTCAATAAATATTTATTGAATGAATGAAAGCGACAAGTCAGCCTCTACTGTGATATGCGGTTTCTCATTGAATATTTCACATGTGTAAACGTGGCCAAAATGTGTCCTGGTTTTATTTGCCCCAGTCCTGTTCATCCTTCGCCCTAATAAAAACCAGCCTTTCACACATCAGATTTTATTGGCTAAAATCTTATCAAACCTGGGTCTGGAAGATATCCAAAAAAGCAGAACTTTGAGTTCTATGTTACTTCTACATAACATCTGATAATGCCTACTTTACTTTAAATATCACTGGGCCAAGTCCATATTTAAACTCAGAGTGACACACCGAGGAGATGAGGTGCATTGAAAAAAAACAAACCATTTGCTCTTGGATTATAGGGACATGGTATTGTTTGGCCATGTCGGACATGACCTTAAAAAAGTCCATTAAACTGTGAGATGTCAATTATTTTCTGACAATAGTTCTGAGAGGGTATTCTGAGTTGATTAGTAATAAGCAATAGCAGGTATAAAGTTAATCATAGGATAATTTTCTACTGGTCCTAATTTAACAAATAATAATTGACGTTCCAGTCCATTACTTAGCTTACTGAGCCATGCTACATTTTTAGAGTGGAAATATGGGATCGGAATTTCTGTTTAGAGTTGGCTTTGGGGGAAAAAATTCTCTGCATAGGACTTTTATTTTATTATTAGCACTGAAGAAAATAGCCCTGGAGAATGTCAGCTTGTTCATTGACCCACAGCAAATCATTTTGTCACCTAACAGCACACTAAATTACTCTAAAAACCTTAATTTTCATCTACTTTTTGGGGGGAGAACATTGGATCTTGATTGTATCAGGTATAACTCATTATTAGAGTTTATTTTTTGAAGAGTTTCATATCCATGAAAAATAACCCAACAGAAAACATCATTATAAAATTAATAAAAAAGAAAAACTAAGAAACGCATCCCCACACAGAATATCTCCAACAAGATATCAGCTACCAGAGGGAAGGCAAAGACCCTTCCTTAAAGTTAGGGCAGAATGTTGAATTATTACCTGAGAAATTAACTGGAAAATCCAGACAAATGCAAAAATCCTGCCTTCACTTCATCTTTTTTTCTCCCTAGAATCAGTTTACCCCTACTTTATCAGTCTCTCCTACTGTTTCAGATAGAACTTGCGTTTCTTCTATAGTGTTTCTTTCCACAGGAAATGAAAGTCTATACTTTTCCAACAGGCAATAGTACAAGCTTCCACTTTGGTGGGCAAGTGATAAAATATATCACATATTAACAGGTAGCTTGAGGCACATGTGGCCAAAACCTGAACTGAAGGCTCTCCAGATGATGACAAAACATGTTTCATGGAGAACATGGAACATCCCCAAAGATCCATAGCGCTCAAGGAAAATTAATTAAAACCAACTCTGCAAGCTATAAAGATGAAAAAGGGTTTAAAGGGAGTCTGAGAAAAGAGAGACACATAGGAGAGAGAAACAGAGACTGAAGAAAAAGGGCTGGCAGAGAATTGTGTAAGCGTCAACTAAAACAGCCAAGAGGCACAACTAGAAAACAAAATATTAAGAGTTAGGCAGAATCACATATTGAAAATGCATGTAGAACAAAGAAGTGAGAGAGCAAGTCACCAAGAGAAAAAAGAAAGGAAAAAATAACAATGAGAATAAGTAAAAGATACCAAGAGATAAAAAAAAATCATTAAAAAAACACCACCCCATTTGGCATTTATTCATGTTTGGCCATACCAATTACCTGCCAAAGCTGAAATTACAGTATTCCTCTGCGATTCGCCTTAATAGACTCAGCCAGGTGCATTATCTGTAGGCATTCTCATTCAAGAGAAAAATTAGCCAATCATGGATCTGGATGTTAATTTAAGGGACAAGAATAAGTGAAAGCTCTCCAAATGATATTTATGCAGTGGTCCAATCAAAATTGCATAAATTACTGAATTCAATTGCCAGGAAAAGGGGTTAAATTTAATACAGCTAGACAGCTGAGCAGCTGCTTTCATGATTTAAATAAAAACAAGCTGAAACCCTTGCTGTCAGCTCAGTGATATATGACTTGTAATGGGATGTTTCCAACCTTCACTCCCATATGGCCGCCTACACTTTAGGTAATGCTCTTTGCCTCCAATGTAACTCACTTTTCAGAAAACATCTGGGTCCCATTCCTGCTCTATTAGCCACAACGTTGCCTCCTACAAACGCAAATGATTCATTGGACAACATCCCTTCGCTTCAGGATCAAATTAGAGAGTTTCATTGATAATTTTATCATGTTTACAACTAGAGATACTATATGCAAACATGGCACATATTCAAGCCACAAAATTCCTTCACACCATGTTCATACTAGTATAGATAATAAAGAGAAAATTAAAGGTGAATTTTAGTGGTTGGAATTAGAACAACAAATGAAAGGCTATCCAACAGGGTGGAGTTTTTATCTTGCTACTGCCTTACTCCTTTATACTAGGAACTTCTCTTTGTCTGCACAGTCCCTCTATCCTTCCAAAAATTAAAGGTCAAGGAAGAATAAAAGACAAACAGTCCTCTGCAAGTACTTCAGTCCAGGGGGTGGGGAGGGGGAGAAAGAGAATTTTGCCAGTTTCACAAAACTTTCATTCACTGCAAGGTCAGATAAAAAAGAATTCATTCAACTGCAGAATTAAAATGTCAGAAATGATAATGCTTATGGAAAAACGGAAAATTTAGTACAGAAAAATAATCATAATTTGAACCAGGTCATTTTGTGTCTTGCAAACCAAATAGATGCTTCTGTCTTCTAATGAGATATTCACGACTCTTGTAGAATCCAAAATATCCTAGAAGCTATCCTGAGAAAGGAATTAGAAATATTCTCTTGATACTTGATACTTTAAGACTCTGCCTCCAGTGATCAATTTTCAACTGCTAACAATAGTTAAATGCAAACCATATTTTACATTTTGAATTCATGAACCCCAAATTCATGTTAAAACTTATACAGCTTACATTAATTTCTCATTTTGAAACAGTGTCTACACATAGGCACACAATTTTAAGCCCCTGTTTTCTAAAATGATTACTTTCTCTCCATTAAAAGTTGACAGAAAAAGGTAAAAGAAGAAGGAGGAGGGGAGGATGAGAAAGAGGAGGAGGAGAAGGAAGCGGGGAGATGAAGAAGCAGCAGCAGGAACCGAAGCAGCTTACTAACGGCTGACTGCAAAAGCTTTGAGACCTCTGTGTCAGGAAAGGAGATAAACATTAATAGCCAAAGCAGTTTTGTTGTGTTTTTCTTGCAAAGAAATACAAAGATTCTTTCACTTTGCTTCTTACGTTATAAGTGTATTGGTATTCTGAAAACTTGAAAGTCAGAAAAGTTCATGATAAAGATATTTTGGGAGTCCAGCTCCTGCTTAAAAACTGATGTGTTTTTCCAGGCCTGACCATCAGCCATTACAAAGGCTCTACCTGGCCCCCATCATGGTGGAAAGCTGCCTTCCCCACACCAGTCTTGGTGCACAGCCCATACACTGCTCATGCCTTGAGTCTCTGGAGGGAATTGCAGTCAGGGTCTCGGCATCCACTCCCATCCTACCCTGCCTGGGATCAGCTCTCTCACATGCTGACATCTTTAGCCCAGGGAACTTTATTTCTCAGTCTCCTTATCAGAGGCCTTGCGGGGTAAGGCAGGGGAACTTTGAAGACTCCTCTCTGACTCAGTACGCAGTACTTTTCCACTCCCATCCCTTCCCTCTTGCTGTCTCCCCAGCCCAGGCTCTATAAACCCGCTGGAGCATTTTATTTGGCAAAGTCTTTAGCCCAGGGAACTTTATTTCTCAGTCTCCTTATCGGAGGCCTTGCGGGGTAAGGCAGGGGAACCTTGAAGACACCCTCTGATTCAGTACGCAGTACTTTTCCACTCCTAGCCCTTCCCCCTTGCTGTCTCCCCAGCCCAGGCTCTATAAACCCGCCGGAGCATTTTATTTGGCAAAGAAAAGCAACTCCCACATCTGTGCTGTTTCACCTGACCCTCCACCTGTGTGGGAAAAATGGAACAGGGGGAGTTGGTGCTTTCTCTGGTTTTAGACTCCTGCCTTATTCGACCATCATGTTAAAGGCTGGACTCCTTCATTTGGGGCTCGTTGCTTTAATCAGCTACTCTGACACCTGGTAGCTCAGACGTCTCTCTCCCAGCTCAGCTAATCCCCAATCAGTAATAATGAGTAAAATCCACTCATTTAAAATTTAAAGCACCATCAGAAGAGGCTTTAGAGCATGGGAAAATATAAAGTGCTTCCCTCTTAATTTCTCATTAATTCCTGAATATATTAGTTTGATGTTTGCAGTTGGGCAAACAGAGGTTCCCATAGGGCAAAAATATGGTCCCTGGGAAGCTTGTTCAACTTCTAATAGCTTTTTATCCTTTTTGTTTTACAATCAAACCTATAAATAGGACAGTCTGGTGAATGCTGCCTCTACATTTCTTGTAGAGCTTGTACTCTCTTGGTCCTCCACATTCCCCAGCTTATCTGAAGGCATAGATCAAATTGTTATCTCTTACATCATGAACTTTCTTTGAAGGCCCATATGAAGTCAGTTTAATGTGTTAAATGTGATGACATTTAAGAAAGTATGTATTCCTGTTTATCCAATAGCTCTGCATAAGGCATGGCTCTAATGAATTGATATGCATATTTCATTTTGCAAAGCAAAATCTAGTGGAGCCAGTGAGACCTGGGTCAGAATTCTAGATCTTCTAGGCATGACTGGATTATCTGTGGGGATAATATTACTAGTCTTCTGTGATCGTAAACAAAAATAATGTGATCTTCAACACCTATTTTTTTTCCCTTTCTTCTATACCTCTTTTCATATGCAGCTGTTTAAAAAGTTGCGCAGCTCTGTGGCCCAGGTATAGCATGATATCAAGGCTAAAGTAACACCAATCTAACAATCCAAAATAACAGAGAGGTAATTTATATATTTATTGCAGGCTCCTAGAAAAATGCTCAAGATGTGTATGCACAGAAAAGAAAAAGCTCGTAACATTCTTTTCACTATCTTTCCCCAAAAAAGTCATATTTGTCATAGAAGTGTACTGTGAGGAAGCACGGGAGGTGGTTGGAATGTCTATAAGGAGTATTCTCCATAAGATCAGGGGCCTCTGGGGAGACCTTGCGAAGGTGGCAGCCCCTACCTTGACTTTTCCAAACAAGTCCAATCCCCCTGGTGTTTTGTTAGAATCTCTATGTTTAGTCTTTAAAGACCCGACCTTGTAGAAGCATATAC
>NW_005364372.1:6476873-6502423 GCF_000412655.1 Myotis brandtii | reverse complement strand
GAGTAATCTGTTCATCTGTAGCTCAGGGTCTGCTGGTCAGCCCCAGCAGTGTACCTGCTCTCAATCTCTCTCACAAAATCTCCAAATTGAAAATCATTCTGCTCTCTCCATTACTCATTTGCTCACTCTGTACAATGTTCCAAGAATCCAGCTGGTCATACCAATCTTCTTACCAGGCATGGGAGATGAAGATGATGAGTGTTTCTAAGTGCACATAGGGGTTGTAGAGCTAAGTGACTTGCACAAGGTCACAGATTTCATACCTGAAAGATTTCACATTCACTTTAAAAAAATGTATAACACCCACACATACTAGAGGGGTCCAGTGCACAAAATTTGTGCACGAGGGGTTGGCCCTCAGCCCAGCCTGTGTCCTCTCGCAATCCAGGACCCCTCGGGGGATGTTGGGCCTAAACCGGCAGTTGGACATCCCTCTGGCAATCCAGGACACTGCATGCACCAGTAACCATACTTTTCATACAGGTGAAAGGCATCTTGCTGTTGTATGGGCAGCTACATTTTTTTTGCCCCGATTACAAAAAGTAGTACATAACATGATCCTTCTGAGGCAGTAGTACTATTTTCCCCATCTTATTATTGGAAAAACTGAAGCAGAGAGAAGTTAAGTAATTGGCTTTGTCACAGAGTTTATAAGTGTCAGAATCAGGGCCAACTACAAAATGTGCTAGCTAGCCAGAGTTCATGTATGTCATTGCTGCATCATCCTGTTTTTTCAGTATTAGAGTAGCCTTGCCAGGTTTTAATTTTTAAATCTAAGAGACTGTTCCCAATATATAGGGTAGGGTCCCTAAGCCTGGCTGGCAATCAGGCCATCTGTGGGGCAATTGGGGGACCCCTGCTGGTACCTGCCTTGGCTGGCGGACTGGCACCGCCTGCTGGCCAGCCCCACCCCCACTACCACCTGTCGCCTTCCTCTTGGGGGGCAGATGCACAATGTGTTGAGTGTCTGCCCCGATGGTCTGTGCACATCATAGCGACCAGTCATTCCAATGGTCATTCTGCCATTTTGTCAATTTGCATATTAGGGTTTTATTATATAGGATATAAATAATCTTGATTGATTTCAGAGAGAAAGAGGGAGGGAGAGAGAGATAGAAACATCAGGATGAGAAAGAATCATTGATCAGCTGCTTCCTGCATGCTCCACACTGGAGATTGAGCCCACAATCTGAGCATATGCCCTGACCTGGAATTGAACCATGAGACCTCCTGGTTCATAGGTCAGTGCTCAACCACTGGACACTCCAGCTGGGCTCACATTCACTTTTCTCTCCTCTTTTGTTCCATCCATCTCCCCACTGTCCCTGACCCAGTGCTCTCTTTTCATAAACCAAACTGCCTTAATCATGCATCAACATGACAGACTACATGAGGCATAAAAATGTGAGTTTTCACCACAGGTAACTGGATGGACAAGAGGATTGATTGCAGAAGAGCTGGACATGATCTGTTAATGAATGTCAAAGGACTTTATGGAGAAGTGAGTTTCACCTCTAGAACTTGGAATGTCTATGCTACAATTTGAAGAATGTGTACACACAGCAGTAAAGAAAACATCTGCCAATGAGTAGAACGTTGGCCTGAGGCTTTTCATATACTTCAGATTTTCATACTATTTCTCATTCTATCACCAAAATTCTCTTAAAAATTTTCCAAACACTATGATTATGATAAAACTAAACTAAAGGGCGAGGCAAGTGCAACTTCTAACCTAAACAGCTAAGAAACAGCCATCCTAGAAATTAAAAAAAATATTTAAACTCCAGCATAAAAAGAAATCTCTACAATTAAGAAAAAGAAAGAGCCTTTGAATGCTTTTCTTTTATGTCCATTGGTAATCAACCTCAAATTTGCCTTGTAAGTCTTGGAACTTCCTGAAAGATTATTTTGCCATGAAGCTTTGTGTCTGCACATATTCCTACCAGACAATGGAGAGAGAACAAGGGAAAGTAGCTTCCAGAAGCAGCAGCTGAAATCCAGAACATGTGGGTGGAGAAACTGTGTCTACCAATGTTGTCTGTTCTTTCTCCTCTGGATAGTCAGGCTTATGTCAGAGTTTTCAGGCAACATTAACAATAGGCTCATACAGACTTCCTTTTTCTTTTATGATCCCTGTGTTCTCTTCATTTGTGTAAGAATTAGGTCTTTTTGAGATTTAAGATATTGTCTATAGTTCCGTGGCAATATCTGTTTGGCACACTTGGGAAAGATCTACAGAAAGATTTTTTCCTTGAGTATAAAATAATTTACAGTTGAAATCTGTCTACATACACTACAGAATTTAAATTCTGTTTCAGGAAGTGAGATATAAGAAGGCAGGGAAAATAAAACTTACACTTCCTTAAGAATAATGTAAAGGTAAAAGTTAAGGTGAATATTTTTCTTGCAGGTATAAAAGATTCACAGCTTTCCTCTAAACAATAATTTATATATATAATTTTGTTATAAACAGTCTAGCATTGTTGGAAACACAAGCTGAAGATATTTGAGGCAAAAGATTTTCAGAATTTAGAGCACGAACTGTCTGTTTATGCTTTCTGTGAAAGATGAATCAGTCTGGACCTGAATAAATTAACAATCAGTTTGTATGGGCTCACATCAAGGAAGACAATGGAATAGGTAAGCCATGTGACTCTACCTAGTAAGCTGTATGGCAGCCATTTGGTCCTTAGGCATTTGGTCCTTACTTTCCAAAATGGGTGTAATACTTTGGGTCCTCCACATCTTCTAAAAGAACACTACAGCAATTTGTGTTTCCGTTGCCTGCTGAATAAATTTACTTTCTTAAGTTTAATATTTTAGTATGATTTTTAAAACACCATTTATGTTAATCCGCCAATCAGTAATATTTGTAAATGAATCAAGGTGTTTTACAAATAACTTAACTTGCTATCATTTAACTCTAGACATTTCTGAAAATTAACATATTTCAATACCTTGTTGAATTGAATAAAACTGTTTAATAAACCTCACGGATTTTTAACCTTAAAAGCAAACCTTATAGTTTTGTCTAGGACATGTAAGAACAGGCTGTTTTTCATAGTTGTACATCCTCATCCATGCATTTTGAAACTAACATTTTGCCTTTCAAGTATTTTTTTTTAACCCATTGTGAAACCATAGCTGCTGCTGCCAAGAGAAACTTTTAAAAGAGAAGAATATGTTTTCTCCTAAAAGATGAGCAAATTAAATGAAAGAAATAATATGAGAAGATTAACATCTGTTTATTAAATACATGCTAATGTCAGTTATGCCAGGTCTCTTCATATTAGGGTTTCCATATTTGCAAATAAAAACACAGAACAGGCAGTAACATTTGAATTTTAAATAAATCTCAGGTAATTAGTCCCCTGAACAGCTTAGAAACAATATCATATAAGAGGAATAGAGTATCTATGACTAATCAATAAAACTGAAACTGTATCAGAGAAGAAACTAAATATGTATAATATAAAATAAATAGGTGAAATAATAAGCAGAAACTGTATCACATGACAATTATATTACCTTATCCGTGATCGGCAAACTGCGGCTTGCGAGCCACATGCGGCTTTTTGGCCCCTTGAGTGTGGCTCTTCCTAAGCCTTATGAGTACCCTAATTAAGTTAATAACAATTTACCTACCTATATAGTTTAAGTTTAAAAAATTTGGCTCTCAAAATAAATTTCAATCGTTGTACTGTTGATATTTGGCTCTGTTGACTAATGAGTTTACCGACCACTGCCCTAGGTATATTTTTAAAAGAAAATGATTTGATTTCTTGAATTATAGAAATAAGGCAAATGACATTAAGTGTAGACAATGATAGATGCCACTAAAACATTTCACCAAATTCACTAATCTGAGCTGGAAGACACATTTTGAGTAAAAACACAAGTGCTGTTCTATGGAAGGATAGGAATTTGGGAGAGTGTGAGAACAGCTGAAAAAAATTTCTTATATTGCTTTTAAAACCCACTCTATTTTATGGTATTTATAATTTTATATACTCTAAAAATAGAGATTTAGATGTAAAAAATTATTTAGTCTTAATAGGTAGAGAATGCTCAGATCTCAGGAGGTTGCTTTTAGCAGCCTACTCACTAGATCCAAATCATCAGGAAAGTAATCTCCAAATTAAATCTAAGCAACACATCTTTTTAGAGTTGGGTGGTAAACACTTATCAAGGTGTCTTTGTTCTAAGCAGCTACAGCATTATTTTTCTCTAGACTACCCTATTATTGTGATATCATCTAGAGACCCAGGGTGCATCTGGTTAAAATTGATGGACCCTGGTTATACAGAAATCCTATGAGTTAGACTTCCCCCCAGAAGAGAGAGCAGAAAGTTAAATCAATCCAGATCCATCTATTGTATTCTCTGTTTGGGACTTAGAAGAATCTCTGTTTTTCTAGCGTTGGCCCATGACCTATTGCTATGGATAGTATCAACGTCATTTGACACTAAGTTGAGAAGAACTTGCAGTGATTGTGGCTGGATAGTTTCAAAGAGAGAAGCTATACTGTGATCAAGACATAGTCCACTTAAGCTTTAAACTAAATTTTAAATATTTTAAGCAGTAATATAAAAACTATTGACTTAAGTAAAATGAGATTTTAGCAGTCATCAAAACTCAGAAATACCATCACCTCCAGGAAGGCACAATATGTATATTTGTTCCAAAGCAGGAAAAGTTTTAAGATTACAATGGTAAAAATACCCACAGTCCCCCGACACCACTCATCTGGCTTTGTCTCCCCCTACTCTGTCCATTTATAGTCCAATCAACTGCTTGATATTTTCTAATCATTCATTCCATAAACTTCCACTCTCCTGCCTCTGGGCTTTTGATATTCTTTCTGTATAAAATGTTCTTTCCCTGACTCGCTATATTTTAGGTCATAAATCAAACAAATAAAATCATCCTTGAAATATCACTTAACTCTTCTTAGCTAAAAGTAATTTTCTTCTTTTGTCTTTTCTTAAAGGTTTTACTCACAACTCATAGCTAGTCTTATATAAGCAGCAAAATGGCATATACATAATAAGTTATGTGTATAAAAAAGGAGGAACAAATAATACACATATTTATGTTTGAAAAAGAAATAGTGCCAAGGATATATAAAAAGCAGAAAAAGGGGGAATTAACTATCTTAATATGTGCCTTTTCTAATTTTTGGAATGAGGTGATTACCAGTTTAAAGATGGACTTAAATATAAAAAGAATATCTTTAATCAGGGTTGTATATTAATGAATATTCTCTTCCTTATTTTTTGGTAATTTTTACTAGAACAGGGACTATGCATTGTTTTTATCTTTTAAAAATCTCTTACCTGATCTTGTATAATGAATGTATTAAGAATACTGTATAAACCCCTGCCCTCATATCACCCTATTTACTAGTAGGTATATTCTGAAAGAAAAGCTGATAAAAAACAAAAACAAAAAACAAACAAACAAACAAAAAAACAGAAAGAAAGCAAATCTTTCTATCATGGAGAAGTAATAGTTTACACCATTAATGTTTTGATGGAAAGACCAGAGCTGCTCTCCTATCTTAATCAAAAACTAAGTATTCATCAACTCTTAAAGAGATTAAAATATAATTTTAATTAATTTTCTATCTTGAAAATAACAGAAATATATACCACTGTTAGACTATTTAAAAGGTATCTTAGAGTCTATAAAATTAAAAAGTTAGTCTGTGGATTCAAAGGGCAACAATGCACATTCTGGATCACTTGGAAGTTCCAGCTCTCTAGTAGATCAGGTTATTCTAGTTTATATGACACTTTCCAGTGCAAATCCTTCATTTCCTTTTACCTGACTATAATAAAAGGTGTCCTTCCTCCAAACTAATCTCCCACTCCACCAGAATCCCAATGTCAGCTCTCTCTCTCTCTCTCTCTCTCTCTCTCTCTCTCTCTCCTTGAGGAGACACTACTGTAGTGTAAATTAGAGCCTGGCTAGACTAATTGACTTCGAGGGAGGCTGAGATTTGCAGCCTTCTAAATAAGCCCTAGATTCCTAATTAGCTCAACAGGGAACAAAATAGCACTCAGCCTTCCTTTCCTCTTCTGATTCTCCCCTGAACTTGGCAAGACAATTTGCAACCCATGAGACTCAGTAAAAATAAATCACCATCACAGAGGTACAGTGCACCATAAATATTCAAAACCTAGAATCACAAACCTACAAATTGGACGGGTTTCATATATATGTCCTGAGTGCCCAGAGTTATGGACTCTTTTCTCTACTGAAAAGGAGAAAAATGCCACAGTGATTACTCATGGCAATTTAACCAACTCTATTTTTAGTTAATTAAGAATATTATTTAACTGTTAAGTACAAGTCTAATTTTCCAATCCAGAAATAACATAAATGCTTGTGTTTTCTCCCCATGATTAGTACAGAAACCAGAGCTCAAAAGAATGATGGAGGAAGAGAAGGGAATCCCCAAAGCATTAAATAATAGGTCTGCATCTCACAGATCATCATCCCCAGACAATCAGACACTACATAAATGTTTCCATTGTTCATTTCCTTTATTGCACATACAATGAAACTGTCCAGTATGATTAAGAGATGTCTTACCTTAGAAAATAGAGGCATTTTCCTAGAACACATCATTGCAAGCATTTTTTAAAGCTGATTAAATGGCTCATCTGTTTCATCACAAACCCTCACTTACCAAAGATAAAGAAATCATGCCATAAATCAAACTGCATTTTTAGGGATTAAGTCTTATGCCAAAATGATTACATATTCCAGCAATAGCTCTCTAAGGATGCTGGTTTTACAAAATAGCTTCCAGTGGTTAAAAGAGATAAACATTTCCAAACTGAATACGCTGCATTTGGTACTCAGTAGAAATTTGTTTCACTAATGAACACATTTGCTGCTGTGGTGGTAAACGCCACTGATGCTAATTAAAACAACCCCTCCCCCAAATTTGTTTTCTACATGTATTAACCTTGTTCCTTATATTCCTTGGTAGAATTTTAAAATTGTCAGTTAATAGATGACCACTTTATGACCACTCCACAAATTAAGCTGCATTATTTTCCAACAGAAACTATGAAGTAGAGCTTTCTCAATTCTTATAGCCTCCCCCCTTTAACAATAACAGACATGCTACATATATGATATATATGTTTTTATATGTCATATATTTTATATTTTTACTACTCTCTTGCCTCTACTTTTCATGGTACGGGGATCTCTGGTGGATGGGCTCTCCCCTGTGCTCTGAACCCAGAGTCCATATACTTCATCACATACCGATCCTATCTGTCTTTCACATGCCTCATTTTTCTCTTTAAACTTCTTACAGCTCATCACTTTTTGGTCCAACTTTAAAATATATATACATATATATCAATGATTAGAAAGAATCATCAATCAGCTGCCCTCTGCACACTCCACACTGGGGATCTAGCCTGCAACCCGGGCATGTGCCATGACAGGGAATTGAACCACAACCTCCTGGTTCACAGGTCAATGCTCAACCACTGAGCCACTCAGGCTGGGCTCCACTCCATCTTTAAACAGGCTTAAGACTCTCTAAATTCCCTTTTGTCCTCTTTGCCCTTTGGTCCTCCTTCTAGTTAGCAAACTTTTCTCCCCTTGAAATCTAAGCTTCTAAGAAGCGTATCTATATATTAACATGAAAATATAAACCCATAAAATCTGAAAGATTATGAATCTGTGTTAGCTACTATTTCATCTGGTTGGTGGGATTAAAGGGGATCTAAAAGTGTTGTTTCAATTACAAAGTTTCCTATGATAAGCAAGTATTATCAGATGAGAATAACAATAAAAATATTTCCAAAAGTGTTTATATTTAAATAAGTTAAACACAATAGTGATGTTAATTTGGAACTTTGAGCTTATTAACTTGGATAATTTTTAATTGATTCTCTTCAGATAAATAACAGTAAAATAAACGAAGGTTGTTTCACACTGTTCTCTTATTCTTACTTTGCACATTGAATAGAATTGTACTAGGTTTGGCGTGAAGGCCTGGAAATTTTTACGTTGTAAAACAGTAGTCTTTAAGAGATGGAGGAGAAAGAAAGCAATTCCACATGGTTATCGGAGCTTTCAGAGACGGTCTAATCTAAAGTCTCATATAGTCTGAATTACATTTTTATTCTACCAACACCAGTCGCTAATATTTATTGAACAATATGTGCAAGTACTGTGTTAAAGCCTTAACATGAGCCTTCTGTTTGTTCCTTACAACAAAGTTATAATGTAGGTGCCATTATTATTCTTACTTTCAAAAGGCTGAAAGGCAGCCAAAGAGAGATCAGTGAACTTATTCAAGGTCCTGCATATAAGTGAGTAGTTTTGGAACCTAATCTGCCTCTAGATTCTCTACATCTAAATACTGTTGTGTTCTGTCCTTATAGCTATCATATGTAGAGAGTAATTACCATTACCAAAAATTCTCATATACCTCCTAGTTTTAAGTATAAATGGCATTTATAGTGTCTAGATAGAATATCATCCTCTTATATATCCTACAATTGAAATGGAAAATATTTTTCTTTAAAAGTCATTAACATTTCAAATGTTGAAGTGATAAAATATGATGAAACAATGATAGCCCCCAAATTATAATTATAGGTGCATTTTGTTGATATATATATATAAGTTGTAGCTTTCTCTTTATATACATATATACATTACTTGTATATAGGTAGATATATAGAGTTTTAAGTATAAATGGCATTTATAGTGTCTAGATAGAATATCATCCTCTTATATATCCTACAATTGAAATGGAAAATATTTTTCTTTAAAAGTCATTAACATTTCAAATGTTGAAGTGATAAAATATGATGAAACAATGATAGCCCCAAAATTATAATTATAGGTGTATTTTGTTGATATATATATATATATATCTTGTAGCTTTCTCTTTATATACATATATACATTACCTGTATATAGGTAGATATATAAATAGGTATACACATACACTTATATCTCCTTTCACACATATGAATAGCCATGGTCACATATTCTAATTACCCCCAACATACAGAGACACACACACAGTTCTATTGCAATATGAATATAATGTGTACCCAGATAAAGGAAAGGAGTGTACAGCCATGTACCACTTAATACGTTATGAGTAATGTGTCGCTAGGTGATTTCATATTTGTGTGAACATCATAGAGGGGATTTACACAAAATTAGATGGCATAGCCCACTGCTGTAATTGTAGGTGCTATCCTGTCACAGGACTGGCTGCACAGTAGGGATGTTTACACCAGCATTGCCACCAACAGGTGAGGAATGGTAGTGTACGCCCTGACCCCTGGCTTTTCTTTTTGTAACACAAGTGTTTGACTTAAGCTCTCATTGCCAAGGCATCCATTTCAGAGGCAGCAGATTCAAGGAAGACTATCTCCAATAAACACGTTGCCAACCACAGGACTAGCTGAAGCTCCTTTGTTTCAGAGATCCTGTTTGAGATGGATAACTGACCATTGGGTACTAGTTTTTTTTTCTTCCTACACTTTAAATTCTCATGCTTATATTTTAAATTCACCTATAAAGAGTGAACCTGTAAATCCCTAGGCCCCCACTCTGGACCCCCATAACAGCAGAACCCCAGGCCTGCACACCCTCCTTCTGTCCTCTCTCTACCCACAATCTTACCTTGTGCTCCCTGGTGTGCCTCATAGTAAGTTCCAGGGCCTATAAGTAATAAAGTCTACTTTTCTTCAGTTTCCTAATGGTTATTGCTAAAGGGTGTCTTGCAATTGTAGTAAGAGCCACAGGATTGGTCCAGTTGTAAAGCTGGCTTAGAAAGGGGAGATGTCTGTGGGAAGCTCACTAGGACCCGGGTGAGTGCCCCCAGGCATTTCTAGCCAATAGCATTACAATCCATAGACTGAGACCAGAACAAAAGAGTAATGCATTGCACTACAACCTTACAAGGATTACCTCTCACTAGGTGGTGGGAATTTTGTAGCTCCATTATAATTTCATGGGACAATTGTTATCTATGCAGCCTGTTGTCATGTGGCACATGACTATATTCTAAAATGTACTAACAAAATATTTCTTCAAACAAGATCAAATGTTTTTAATTCATTACTTTATATACTCAAGGATGTAATTGTTTTCTATTTCATTCAATAAAAATGTCCATATATGCCAAAACATGCTAGACACTAGCTATAAGAAATGAAATTTTGAGTTTAGTGGCAGAGTCAGAGGTATCAAGGACAACTCAAGAGATGTTTTGACAGAAGAGTACCTAAAATGGGCCAAGGATGAATGCCTATCTTAGCAGAGAATGGGCTGAGGAGAGAGGGAGATCCAAGAAAGCTTGGTAGAGAAACTGGAGGGCTGTGCTCTTAAAAAGAAGGAAGGAATTAGCCATGTAGAGGAGTAAAAGAATGTTACAAACAGAAGAAGTCACAGGCATGAATGTGGACCACACAAGAGTAGACAGGAAAATCAGTAGCTGCTGTGGGCCAAAGAAGAGCTTAATCACGTCATAAGATGTGTCACAAAGTCCATGATCTCGCACAATTTTATTTCCCCTCTCAGCTCAGTTCCTAGTCAGTAAGTAATTCTTTTCTCTCTGAGGATTATACTGATAAAATTTCCCTTGCCATCAAAATTTGGGATAAAATGACCACCACACAGAGCACAAAGCAGGCTGTTAGGGAAGGATCATAGAGAGTCCCGTAGAGAGGTGGAAAGCTACAGCATGTGAGTCTTTTAGAATGGGCTAGCTAGAACAGGGAGCACAAGGAGTTTCAACTGGAATGTCAGCTTCTATTAATTGGAAATAGCTGTGCTGAGAAAAATTTGCATTTCCATCTGGTAGGGCCAATGGGTGGCCTGTAAGACTTTAGTGCCACCCAATAACTGTAGAAATTTTATAGCTGCTACTGATACAGATTCAGTAGGAATGAGTGCTGCAAGCAATTAATGACACTCATCATGGACACTGAATTTGAGAATGGGGACACACAAGACACATATTATCTTGTGGCTATTTCTGGGCCACACACAAGGTGCATTTTGGGGAAGTGGCGAGAAATAATACTGAATGGGTAGGTTATCTTCAGGAGTTATCCTCAGGAGTCTTGACTCTAGTATATTGCAGTCCCATCAAAGAACTTTAACTAAGAGGAGCCTGATAATCCCATTTCTATAATGACACTCACCATACTGTCATTCTACTGATTTCCTCAATAGGGTCTCAGTTCTTTGATATTGCAAGGAAATACATATTTCTGTATCCTCAATGAAAAGCTCAATTTAGTGAATGAGTATTGATAAGTTTCGGTGGTAACATTTAAGAAAAAGAAAAAAACAGCAACATTTAAGGACACCAGAAAACCTATAAGACTGTCAAAACTACAAGACTTTGAAGGATTATCCAGAGAAATAGGATGAGCTCTAAGACTCACAGAAACCAAGAGAAAAGAAGAGTTCATAATTTATCTGTGTGAAAAACTTCAGAACAGTCATGCACAGAACTGAATAATGGCCACAGAATTCAGCAATGGGACCTCAATGACAGAATATCAATAAGAATGTATGAATGGGATTTAAACTGCAGTGGGTTTAGGAGTGAAGAAGTAGGTGATAGTTTAGACTATTCTTAGGTGAAGGTATTGCACAAAGATTAACTGTAACTAAGCGAACACATAAATTTGAAGGTAAGATTATTTGAATTAATAAGAATCTCCTTAAGATTAAAATATTTATGAAAAGATGCAAAAATATTTAGGTGTTTTTGGTTTTTTTTGCAATGTACAATATTCTAATTTGTCATTGTTTACCTGCCAGCCTATATCCATTATGTAAAAAAAATGGTAGTTGTTTTTTTAAAAATATATTTTTATTGATCTTAATGAGGAAGTGAGAGGGAAATATAAGAATCACTGATCAGCTGCTTTCTGCATGCCCGGTACTGGGGATTGAGCCCACAAGGTGGGCATATGCCCTGACTGGAAATTGAACAGTGACCTCCTAGTTCATAGTTCGATGCTCAACCATTGAACCATACTGGCTGGGCAAGAAGTGGTAGTTTTAATCAGCATAAAAGTAGATTAAAAAAGTAATTTTGAAGCATGATACACTTTTCCATGGAAAGCCATCCTCAGTTGAAGACAGATCTGAGTAGAATGTGCTAGAACAGCAATTTTCAACCAGTGTGTCCCAAGAATTTTTAAAACATACAATACCCTGATCTCTTTTCCCTTAAATTGTGAAATTAAAAAAATGACAACAGTCAAACACAACAGTAGCCATCCAGTGTAAAGGCAAAAAAAATTATACCTATTTTTGTTAGATCGGCAAAAAATATAATTTTTGGAGTGTTGAAGTATTTTATTAATTAGTTTACATGTACAATGAGATTTTTTTAAAAGGTTGAAAATCACTGTGCTAGAACTAGGGTAGTATGAAGGCCATAGGTATTTAGAAGAGAGTTATGAAAAGAGGGGGTAAGATGCAAGAGATAAGCTACACCCACTTGACAAGATTTCCTAGAGTCACACTCCTGGCTGAGAAAGGGGTGGGGAACTCTCTCAAAACTTTTCCTCCACATGTTAAATTAGAAAGAATTATGACCTAGTGTCATAAGATTATTGGATTTGTTCTCAATCTTTTAGTAATTGTACTTGTAGCCTTCACAATGTATTATAATTGTGGTGAGTTACCACATTTTGTGAAATGATTATTAAGTTAAGTTCAATATTTATATTATTTGGCTGACCTAGGCTTATTTAGATGATCTCTGGGGAATGATGTCTGTGAAGTTCTGTTTTAAACCATCACAATGTATTAATTTTTTTCAATGATCCAGCTGGTTGTCAAAAAATATTTATTGGACTATTCCTAGTATAATACAAAGTATCCTAAGACACTTAAGGAGTGGCTAGACTTTCCTGTTAAGGAATCAGACTCATACACTTGAAAAATTAAGGCACACAATATTAACAAAAAGTTATTATTCTTCATGTACAAAGCATGCACTAGATATGAAAATTAATGATCTTTTTATTCTATAATAGGTAGGACCACTGTCTGGTAGCATTCAAGCATTATTCAGACTGTCTGATGCCCTAATAATATATTTCAGTAAGAGGAAGGCTCAGACGAAAATGCGCCTAAAAGGAAATTGAATTATAAACACACAGATTTATATCACTGAATTGATTTGCAGATATAAATCCGAGGTTAAGGAAACTTTTGAGATGACCATTTGAAACCATTTCAAAAGTTTCACCTCTGAATTTTATTGGAGGATCAAACAGACCAAGCATAGTGAAATGAGGAAATGAAGAATTTATGTGTGAATGTCTTCGCTAAAAAATTGTTTCTGAACCCAAAAGCACATAGGTTTATGTGCTTTTGATCCAGGCATGTTTTGTTTGAATATGTTAATAAAATACTTGATAGCTCTATTAGAATATTAAATACAGAAGCCCAGCTCACAATACTTCTCTCTTTTTTTGAAAAAGCCTTCACTGTTCCCATCAGCCATTCCCATATTACATAGCCCTGTTTCTTTGTTCATAGCAGACAAATTCAGGGGTGGACACGAACCAAATATGATACAATTGGATTCTCTCTCAAAACAAGTTAGAATTTTGAACTCAGTCACAGAATGTGGGGGGCGGGGGGAGTTGCACCAATCAGGGGCTAACCAGAAGAAGTGAAAATATCCTGGGTAATGGAAACAAAGGGAATTCCATGTAGGGTATGTTACATTTGTGATGAAAGAGCTGTGAAGCCAAATGGGGGAAAGTGAGTCAATGCAAAAAAGGAGCCACTACATCCCTAGGTTGGGGGAATAAAGGGAGGGAGTGGTCTTTCCAGAGCTACTGGGGAACAAAAAGCCGCAATTTCTAGTCCTCATGGAGTTAATGTTCTAGAAAGGGAGATACATAATAATCATAAAGCCTATCAGGGGCCCGTTTTAGTCTCCACTAAACATTCTGACTCAGTAGATGGCGAGTCTACACAGAAGGCTGTAAGACAGAGATGACAGCATGATGGAAGGGCAGTGCCCAGTGGAGTCCTTGCAGCAGCCACATAGTAGACAGTTGAAGTGTAAGGAGATGAGGTCCATATGGGGCAGGTGCATGAACTTCTGGTCAGCACTGCTCTGCCTTCAAACAAAATTCAAAATATCCAGAGAAGCCAAAGTATGATGTCCTCATCAGGTGTCTATAGTTCATTTACATTTCCTCCCAGTCTAATGGAATTTACCAATCAAAGGTCATTATTAGCAATAATGCTTCATAACATAGTTGACACCATCTTTAGCTCTTTTCGGGGAAATAGAGCCAGGGATTTAATTGAAGATCTAATCCCCATAGAGTGGGGAAAGAGTTTTGCTAACTCTCTCACTCAAAATAATCACAATTAAAAAAAATTATACAGTATGTGAGAAGTTGGTATTATAGAGAAAAGAATCTTGAGGAGGATAAGAAGAATTAGAAGTTCAAGGTGGTTAAATCTTAAACATGGCGGTCAAGTGTGATAGCATACTCTAAGACAGACCCCATGATCTCTACCTTCTGGTATTCCTACCCTTGTGACAGCCCCTGTCTTTGAGTGTCGGTGGAGCTATGACTTTGTGATAACAAATGGAATATGCCAAAGGTGGCAATATGTCATATCTATGATCATATTACATATGACAGTAATGCCTTTCCATTTCTATCTTTGAGGAAATAAGTGCCTATGTCAGAAAGGCCTATGTAGAAAGAAGCTAAGGGCAGACTCCAGCCAAGAGCTTGAATCTCTCACCAAAATCCCATGAGGATTTGACTACTGCCAACAAAATGTGAGCAAGGATATAGCTCCTTCCCTGGTCAAGTCCCAGGTGTGACTGCAGCCCTGAATGCAGAGGACACAGCTAAGCCATGACTAGACTCTTAACTCACAGACACTGTGAGAAAATAAATGTGTAATATATTAAGAAGTTTATTTTGTGTTAATATTATTATGCAGCAATATATAACTAATACATCGATGTAGTTTCCATTAACAAGGTGCTCAAATGTCATGTGGTTCTCAGGAGAAAGAGCATTTGGGGCAAAGAAAACTGAGTGAAAACATCCCGAAGTCAGAATGTTTTAGGACGAGCAAGAAGTCGGTACAGTTGAAATTGAATGAGCAAGGGAGAGAGTAAAAGGAGAAAAAAAGGAGGATTGAATGAGCAAGGGAGAGAGTAAAAGGAGAAAAAAAGAGATAAGCATGGAGGATTTTCTTGATTTTTTACAGAGAGGAAGGGAGAGAGACAGTCAGAAACATCGATGAGAGAGAAACATCGATTCAGCTGCCTCCTGCACACTCCCCACTGGGGATGTGCCCACAACCAAGGTACATGCCCTTTTCTGGAATCGAACCTGGGACCCCTCAGTCCGCAGGCCAATGCTCCATCCACTGAGCCAAATCAGCCAGAAGCATGGAGGAATTTTATAAGCCATAGTAAGGACTGATATTTTGAGTGAAATGGAGACATTAATTAAGGCATTTGGACAAAGTAACATGCTATACATTAACATTAGCTTCCTACTGACTGGTGGGTTGAGAATAAGCTGTAGGAAATCAAAATAGCTGGAAAAAAAGAAAGAGAGAGAGAGAGAGAGAGAGAGAGAGAGAGAGAGAGAGAGACCAATTAAGAGGCTATCAAAATAATCTATGCGAGAGATGATGGTGACTTGGATCAGAATGAATGACATTGTAAATGGTGAGAAGTGGTTAGGTTCTGGTTGTTTCGAAGCTATAAGCCAACAGGAATCCCAGATGAATTAGATATGGTGTGTAAGAAAAGAAGGTTCAAGGGTTTGAATAAGAATAATCAAAATAAAAAAAATAAAAAACACTTGAGGGTGAGCAGGTATTTTGTTTTCATTTCCTTAGTTTTTCTGCAAGAATGTGGTAAATATCAGCAGCTCAGTTAAAAACATGTGACACTTGACATGTCTATTGGGCATACAGCTGGAAGTGTTGTATCAGTATGGCTATATCATCTTTAGTTCATAGGAATTGTACAATCTAGAGTATACTTTGTATATTTAAAACTAGGAGGCTGGATAAGCTTACCAAGGGCGTGAACAAATATATATAGAGAGGAGAGGGCCATAAGGCTGAGCACGCCAAGGTTAAGTGGTTTCAACAAAAGAAGAAATCAGCAACAGAGACTGAGAAAAAGAGACGGATGGAGTAGGAAGCAAACCAAGAGATTGTGGCATATAGAGAGAGCCAAGTGGAGACAATCCACTATGTGAAATGCTGCTGAGAGATAAATAAATTGAGAACAATTGGCTCAGTAGAAGTCATTGATAAACTTTATAAGAACAGATTCAGAAGTGCAGTGAGGTTACATTTGATAAATGTGCAGTAGGCTCATGGAAGGAAGAACAAATATCAGTTTATTATCAAAATTGTTTTGAGATAAAAGAAATAAGCTTTGTAAAACTGACCATGTGGTATAGAAATAGAAGAATCACTGGAGTGTTATTTTTGTGTAGATGAGAAAGAATTAGTTCTTGTCAAAAGCAAAGGCCTGGGTAGGAACAAAGAAAGTACATTTCTCAGAATAGGAGATGTCGCAGAGGATGGAGATAGTAATGCTGATAGAAGTTTACCAATATTGTTTCCTTATTGCTATCAGCTAGGAATGAGAATGTGGAGTAGCTATTGACAATTCTAGTAGAAAGTAGTGTACAATAATCATCTGGGAGAATGAAACAGAGAATGCATGGAAATGGAAAAATGATTACTGGGTATGGTGAAGAACCAACTTGCATTTCCTGATCATAAATTTGAAGTGAAATGACTCAGCATCATATTACGCTTTTCTTTTTTTTCTATCCACACTCAGATGGTCAGGTACATGAATGGAATAAGTGAGGATTTGGAATTAATCAGGGTTGGGGTTTTGCAAAGCTCCATGACAGGATAAAGAAGGCAAGAAGGTTGAGAATACCTGTATAAAGAGGTTATTCTAATGATTGACTGGGTTTCAAGCTGCAGAAAGAGAGAAAGGGGGACATCAGGTAATGAACAGATAAAACATTCTATCAATTCAATGCCAAGATGTAGTGGAAATATTGTTACAGTTGAGATACTGGAGGTGGTGGTAAACCTATAAAATAGGTGGTGGTCAGTGAGTGGGATGAATGAAATTGAGAATTGGAGGTGCCAGCACTTATTTGTAATGACAAAGATCATTGATGTATCCATAGGGGTAAGTGTTGAAATAGTATGTAGGGCTGGATCTTTGGGGGAGAGTAGTTCAGAGATTTGAAAAAACATATAAGAAAGTTGCCCATGGGGAGAAATTAACTGGGGAACATATATGCATATGTGCATAGCCCATGGACACAGAAAATAGTGTGGCAAAGGCCTTGGAGGTTAATGACAAAGATCATTGATGTATCCATAGGGGTAAGTGTTGAAATAGTATGTAGGGCTGGATCTTTGGGGGAGAGTAGTTCAGAGATTTGAAAAAACATATAAGAAAGTTGCCCATGGGGAGAAATTAACTGGGGAACATATATGCATATGTGCATAGCCCATGGACACAGACAATAGTGTGGCAAAGGCCTGGGAGGGGTGGGTGCTGGGTGGAGGGTGTCAATGGGAAAAAACGGGGACATCTGTAATACTTCCAACAATAAAAATACATTAAAAAAAAGAAAGTTGCCCAAATGTAGTTGGGTAGAATGAACATAACTAAAAACATTTTTTTTAAGAAATGAGAGGGCATATCCTAGTAGCCTACAGAAAGGCAACTGTGAGGCATGTGTTTGATATAGACTTATAGCATGAGATACAAATCTGAGTGCTTTTTACAAAGGAGAGAGATAATGGACTCAAGGTATCAGCGAAGAGCAAAATAACCACTACTTCACTCTTAGACCCACTGATTCAATTGAGGTGGAAGAAAAAATACACCACATGACAGGACTCTGGGTGAAGCAGTGTCCCCACGGCAGACCTGGTTTTAGTTAGAACAAGACCATGCTGAGCAAAATAAGTCAGACAGAAAGTCAAGAGCCATATGATTCCACTCATATGTGGGCCATTAAACTGAAAGCAACAAATGAACAAGCAAGAAAAACAAACAAAAACTCACAGACACAGACAATGGTGGTTACCAGAGGGAAGCGGGGTGGAAGGTAGTAAAGGGTAAAGGGGGTTAAACATATGATGATGGAAGATGATTTGACTTCGGGTGGTAGGCACACAACACAATATACAGATGATGCATCATAGAATATCACACTTGAAACCTGCATAATTTTATTTAACAATGTCACCCCAATAAATTTAATGAAAAAAGAAATTGAAAGGTATTTTTAGATTGGTTTGTTTAGATGTTACACTTCACAGTGTCCCTTAAACCTACCAATTCATTCTCTGTAGCATAATAGAGCGATATTTTTATAAAGCAACTATGATTGTGGGAATCCTTCCTTTAAATTATTTTAATGGCTTTTAATTCCTCTCAGGATAAAGTCCCAAACCCTACAGTTTAAACAATCTAGCAAAGTCTGGCACTTTCTTACATCTCCAACCTCAACTCCTATCACATTGCCACTTCCACACTATATACACTGAGCACACTGAAGTTCTTTAAGTTACCTAAAGGCTCCAGCCATGATCTTTTGCCTTCTAGTCTTCAAAAATACACAGTTTCTTTTTCCCCCTAAAACACTTGTTGAACCTTCCTGGTTCCATAATCGCTGTCATCTATTTCATTAGCTAAAACCCCTAGAGTTCTTAGCTTTGAAAATAATTTTGTCTAGCAAGTTTTCCCATGACCCTACCTGTCCAGGCTAGTGTCCCTCTACTTCCTTCCAGAACAACATGTACTTTTAAAAATATATAGTTTTATTGATTTCAGAGAGGAAGGGGAAGGAAGAGAGAGAGATAGGAACATCAATGATGAGAGAAAATCATTGATCACTGCCTCCTGCAAACCCCACACTGGGGATCGAGCCTGCAACCTGGGTATGTACCCTGACTGGCAATCGAACCATGATCTCCTGGTTCATAGGTTGATGCTCAACCACTGAGGTACTCTGGCCAACCAAGAATAACAAGTAATTCTTCATCCAATTACTTTTCATAGAAAATAAATTTCATTAGCAGGATATTTTATTAAAGACAATTACCTTGTCTTTCAGGTTTACTCTTATAAATCCAATATTGATCACTGTGCCTAATAAATAGTAGACACTAAATAAGCAATGGTTGAATGTACGAATGGTGATCAAGTACATATCAGTATATTAATTTAAAAAGAAATATCAAAAAAAGAAAAGTAATACACAATGCTTCCAACTTATTTACATACAAATAAATGCCAATCAGAAATATGGAGGATTAAAGGTCTTAATATGTTACTAGAGTATCACTGTACTCACAGTGAAGATCATTAAAAAATGAGTAAAATCTCAGATGGTACTGGAAAAGTGAAGACTGTTTAACTACCCTCCAAATTACCATGAAGACACCAGAGAAAATAAGTAAATAAATAAATACACCATAACATTCTTCCTCCTAGCAAGTTTTTAAATAAAAAGGGACATTTATTCTAGGAGAATCTTATATTTGTATTTCCAAGGCTCTATACTTTTAAAAGGTAAGAATGATAAAACAACTACCCTAACTTTTTAACATAGTTTTTTTTGTTTGGTTTGGTTTGGTTTTAGTATTAAATTTTCTTTTGAAAGAATTCTTCAAATCATAAGATGAATGAAATCCATGAACTCAAAAGAAGTGAAAAGTGTTCCAAATACAATAGTTATATAAACCACATGGAGTAAAACAGAATGAGTGGCTAAGAGGATCACAATATACAACACAGGACTTCTATCTTATGTAGATTTTTATATATTTCAAGTATTAAGGTGTAACTGAAATGGATATATTATAATTATTCAATGTTATTATTATGAAATAAAATTTGGGGTGCATTTATTGAAATACTAATTTCTCTATGCTCTTTTTATAACAATGCAAGATATATTACTGATATTATGCTGATATATGGGTCATACAAAAATCAATTTAACTGAATATCAATATTTCTTGATTGTAAAATACATGGAACATCATTTTCCACTTAAGTCACATGCTTTTTTAAAAAATCCTCCCAATAATTATAAATACAATTTCTTTATGGCACAGATTTTCTCAAGAGAATCCAATATAAAGTAATAAATGAGCCAAAGGATGTTACATTTTATTTATTAAACACAATTTACCAGAAACACTATCTGCTCAGGAAATTGTAGTAATAGGAAAGGCAATTAAAAGACTGCAGAGTGGTGGGCAGAGGTGGAGAGGTCAGGAAAGAAAGGCTTCAGTTGCTGCTCCATCAAAAGTGAAATTATAAGCTTTCATCCCACTTCTTACAACTTCTGTGTACAACGGGTGTGGGCAGTGGAGATTACCACCCATTTAACAATTTATGCTAAAACATAAAGCTGCTGTTTAGCACCACACCCAATCACATATTGTAAACAGATTTATTTTATGGAGTTTTTCTTTGTAGTTAACCAAAACTGTATTTTAAATGCTCTGTTTAGCATAATATGAAAACTCAGAATAATAACCTAAAAGCACATGATTCTCCAATCTTCCTTAAAATTATAGCATTCCTAACCACATTGACATATTATACCAATGTGATTTACACTATCCCCATAAATTTCTGGTATCGAGGTGCTGTTTTAGGTTATAATTTAACAAAAGTTAAGGTATCACCTTTAGTTATAAATCAATATGTTTTTTCCTTTTCAGGGCTTCTAATTTTGAAGCACATATCTGAACTGAATTTTTGAAGGGGGTATACATTATGTGTGACCAAAGATAAGTTTTTCAATTAGAGACTTTGAATATTATTATATTTTACTCTTTTTATTTTCTCCTCTAAAAAATAGATGAACTAATTATCTATGTAGAACTCTGCATTTAAAAATATTGATTACACCACCATTTTATGTTTTAGTAGGTTACAAAATTATTATGTCCACCTGGGACACCTGCAATATTTATTTACGTGTTATTTTTTTAAATAAAGAGATCAGAGAAAATTCATCATAAATTCTTTTTGGAGATTTCTGTAGTTTTCAATGATAAGTATAACATCCAGAAATCACAAAAACTGTTTGTGAATGTAATAATGAAATGCTACATTGCCTTACAGGTAATTTCTATGCAGAAAAGAATGGGATATGAAAGAGAACATTAAAGGTTAAAAAAACAAATTAAGATGAAGGTTTGACATATCAGAAAAGGGAAGAAAGCAAACAATATTTGAGGGTTATATTAATTTATTATGTGTCTGAATTCACAATAATAACTAAAAATAGCCTTTAAAAAGATTGATAATTATCCATTTTCAAATGGTAATTTTAGGGAAGTTCAAGATATATTTTAACTTCTTTAATCACATTATAACTTAGTAAAAAAATGGCATAAAATTATATCTTCAGAGTGAAATAATTGGCATACATTCTATCTTAAATTGTCTGCAATAAAACCAAAGAAATGGATAGGCCCAGCCAAAAAAATACTTTAAATTTCTTTTGGGGGAAAAAAAATGTACCTTGGCTTAATTCATCATCAAGTCTTTTCTGTGGTACTCATTAGTATTGAATTTAACAAGGCAGGTAGTTCAACAATGCTTACTAGTTGGACTCCCATTTTCAAGTTTCTTCAAAGGAGCAATTATTATGGAAGATCTCTTCCTTGTGAATCTCTCACATGAAATTTTTGCTAAATAAAGGCTTTTCCCTCTGGACAGTGATTTATTTCTCTACTCAGATGATTTATTGCTACTTCTATTTCTATTTGTTCTCTGTTCAGTGTTTGTCATTTCAGATTCTTTCCTAGGTACGCACAACTTCATAAAAATATTCTAGAGAAGTCTAAGAGATAGATACAAACTTTTCTAATATAGGGAGCTTTCCTTTGTTAGTTATGAAATTATTCTCCTCACTAACATAATTACACATAAATATTTTATATAATTTCTTTCATATATATTTGTATAACCTATGATTAACAGTCTTAAGAAATAATAGAACATTCCATGTATCTGAGAAATGTAACAAAACATATACAGACAGCATCACAATATCTAGACAAACAGAACAAAGAGTCCATCACAATCAATCTCAAACTAGACTAGCTGATTTTTGGAATTCCAAGGAAGAAGCAATCTGCTGTCTGAAACATTGACACAAATTGACAGTCATCTTCTTTACTTGTGCTGAAACTATCACTTAATGGAAGAAATAACTCAGAGAAAACGGAAAAGGTTCTTTCTTTGACCTCTTGGAAAAAACCATCCCATTAGAGGTGCTTACTTTGTTTCAGAGAATTTTAGTAGTTGGAAGATTGTTTCTCATTAAGAGGAAATCACTTGAGATTTATTTAAAAACATATGCAGAAAATTGGCAAATAATTAATGTATAGCTAATTCTCATTTTTTTTACTTGAAAAAATCATTTCCAAACTTATTTCTCTTATGTTCCTTGGGAAAATATACTATAGATAATTATACTGAGATACATTGACTATACCAAAGTGTGTTTTATACATTAATTTAAAGATAGCTGGATTCACTCAGTGAGAAAAAGCCTGGAAAATAAATTCAAAGTATTTTCAAACATATCATTAAAAAAGTGAATTTCTGCCCTAACCGGTTTGGCTCAGTGGATAGAGCGTCGGCTTGCGGACTGAAGGGTCCCAGGTACGATTCTGGTCAAGGGCATGTACCCTGGTTGCGGGCACATCCCCAGTAGGTGGTGTGCAGGAGACAGCTGATCGATGTTTCTCTCATCGATGTTTCTAACTCTCTATCCCTCTCCCTTCCTCTCTGTAAAAAATCAATAAAATGTATTTTAAAAAAAGAAGGATGTTTGTCCTCTGGGGGACTTTGCTTAGAGGGAAGCAAGGTTAGTGATAGACAGGCCAGCTGAGAGGCTCCATCACTAATTCAGGCTTAAAATAATATTTTATGCCCTAGCCAGTTTGGCTCAGTGGCTAGAGCATCGGCCGGCGGACTGAATGGTCCCAGGGTCGATTCTGGTCAAGGGCATGTACCTTGGTTGCGGGCACATCCCCAGTAGGTGGTGTGCAGGAGACAGCTGATCGATGTTTCTCTCATCGACGTTTCTAACTCTCTATCCCTCTCCCTTCCTCTCTGTAAAAAATCAATAAAATATATTTTTTTAAAGTGAATTTCTTCTTGTCATAATAATCTTTAGAGGTAAAAAGACATCAAGATTATGACACTGGGAGGTCCCAACTATTTCATCTAAACCAACCCATATCTACTTGCATTCAATAATTTACTAAGGGATTTATTACAGGGATGCAAGGCTGGTATAATATCTGCAAATCAATAAATGTGATACATCACATAAACAAACTGAAAGACAAAAATCACATAATCATATCAATTGATGCTGAAAAGGCATTTGAAAAAATCCAACACCCTTTCCTGATAAAAACTCTCAGCAAAGTGGGAATAAGGGGATCATACCTCGACATAATAAAAGGACTATATGACAAACCTACAGCCAACATCATACTCAATGGGCAAAAACTAAAACCATTTCCCCTAAGAACAAGAAGAAGACAGGGATGCCCACTTTCACTACCCCTATTCAACATAGTACTGGAAGTGCTAGCCATAGTGATTAGACAAGAAGAAGAAATAAAAGAGATCCAAATTGGAAAAGAAGTAAAATTGTCATTATTCGCAGATGACATGGTATTGTACATAGAGAACCCTAAAGACTCCATCAAAAAAATACTAGAACTAATAAATGAATTCGGCAATGTAGCAGGATACAAAATCAACCCAGAAACCTATGGCTTTTTTATACACCAACTAGGGGCTCAGTGCACAAATTTGTGCACCTTGAAAGAAACTGTGGGCTGTGAGGCTGCTGAGCACAGGGGTGGGTCTCGGCCCATCCTCTGTGCCCCCGCCCGGCCCCTCCCACCTCAGCCCCAGTCCCTTGTCTGCCAGCAGCCCTGCTCCCACCACTGCCGCTCCCACAAGCTGAAGGCGCTGGCCCCACCTGCACCCGCTGATGGCGTAGAGCGATTGCAGCCGGCATCACCAGTGGGTGCGAGTGGGACTGGCGCCATCAGCAGGTGCGAGTGGCAGCTGCTGCCCTGATTGCCCCTCAGGAGCCAGGGAGGTGGAGAAGCCCTCAGGGGCAATTGGCGGCCAGCAACTGCAGCTCACACCCGCTTATGGTGCCAAGCAATCAGGACCGGCGCCGGGTACCAGCAGCGGATGCGAGAGGTGGCTCTGGCGCCAGCTATGGGTACGAGTGGGGCTGGCACTGGCAGCAGGTGTGAGTGCTGGGTGGGACTGTGGCACAATGGAGCAAAGAATTTTCAGTAACCACCACAGGCTCATCCCAATGACAGCGACTGGCACCCCACCTTGGTCTGGCGCCCCCGCTCAACTGCTCCACCATCTCGCTGTGGCCGATGCCCACCATGTTCTGTGCTCTGACACCTGCTGCCAACACCTGCCATGTTCTGCGCGTGCCCTGGTGGTCAGCACATGTCATAGCGACTAGTTATTCAGTTGTTCTGCCGTTCGGTCTATTTGCATATTAGGGTTTTATATATATAGAAGATAATGAACTCACAGAAAGAGAAACTTAAAAACAATTCCATTTACCATTGCAACAAAAAAATTAAGGTACCTAGGAATAAATTTAACAAAGGAGGTAAAGGATCTGTACTCAGAAAATTACAGGATGCTAAAAAAAGAGATAGAGGAAAACATAAACAAATGGAAGAATATACCATGTTCATGGATTGGCAGAATCAACATCATTAAAATGTCCATACTACCCAAAGCAATTTATAAATTCAATGCAATCCCCATTAAAATACCAACAGCATACTTCAAAGACTTAGAACAAATTCTCCAAAAATTCACCTGGAATAAAAAAAGACCCCCAAATAGCCACAGCAATCTTGAGAAAGAAAGACAAATTTGGAGGGATCACAATACCACATATCAAGCTATACTATAAAGCCACTGTTCTCAAAACTGCCTGGTACTAGCACAAGAACAGACATATAGACCAATGGAACAGAACAGAGAACCCAGAAATCAACCCAAGCCATTATGCTCAATTAATATTTGACAACAGAGGCAAGAGCATACAATGGAGTCAAGACAGTCTCTTCAATAAATGGGTGTTGGGAAAATGGGACAGATACATGCAAAAAAATGAAATTAGAACACCAACTTACACCATACACAAAAATAAACTCAAAATGGATAAAGGACTTAAATGTAAGATGGGAAACCATAAAAATCTTAGAAGAAGCCATGGACAGCAAAATAGAAGACATTTGTCTTGGTAATATCTTTACTGATACCGCTCCTAGGCCAATGGAAACTATGGAGAAAATAAACAAATGGGACTACATCAAAATAAAAAGCTTCTACACAGCAAAATAAACCATCAACAAAACAACAAGAA
>NW_005364372.1:6457026-6476295 GCF_000412655.1 Myotis brandtii | reverse complement strand
CATACCTGATGAATAGCATTGTCCAGTTCTGTGAGATTTGATGGTTGTGGAACCAGCTGCCTAATGGCTCTTTTAACTTTGTCCCACAAATGCTCAATTGGATTGAGATCTGGTGATTGTGGGGACCACGAGGTAACTCAACTAACTATATTACTACTATAAACAATAGGAGTATAGTAATAGTAATCCCAGACCTGATATTTCTGTTCCTATTTTCTTTGCCACTAAAATTTTCTCATCAGACAGAGCAATTATTTTCATAAAATCATTTTCTCTGTTCAAGAATATAAAACATTAACTATGAAGTTCTCTACTTGGCTTCAAGATAATTCATAATTTGGTCCTTTACATGACACAAGATGGATTATTTTCCCTATCTTGTGTCATGAGAGATTTTAGTCAATTTTTTAAAACATATTCTCAAGATGTTGTTGTCATATAATAAAACAGAGTATGAAGCTTAGAACTGGATCACTGGACTCTTTCTCTTCTTATTTCCCCCCAGATCAAAATGCTTGCATCTCTTCATAGCCAGCATTCTCTTAGATCTACAGTTGGGCTCGACGCCTGCAAGCCTCAGCACAACCTTCTTTGTAGTTTTAGCTTTTTGGCGGAAAATTGGCTTAGTCTGCCCACCATAGCCACTCTGCTTCCCGTCATAAGGATGCTTTCCCTGTGCAGAGAATCCTTGCCCTTCTTGTACTGTGTCACTTTGTGGGCTTGATGCTTGCCACACTTCTTACAGAAAGTCCAGTGGGTTTTAGGAATGTTCACCATGTTTGCCAGAGTGCTATCGGCAGGGAAAGCTTTAGTCGATTTTTATTTATTTTTATTATCGTTTTAAAAATATAATTTTGTTTATTTCAGAGAGGAAGGGAGAGGGAGAGAGAGATAGAAACATGATAAGAGAGAATCATTGATTGACTGCCTCCTGCACAACCCCTACTGGGGATGGAGCCCCCAACCCCTGGAGCATGTATCCTTGACTGGAATCAAGCCTGGGACCCTTCAGTTCTCAGGCCGATGCTCTATCCACTGAGCCAAACTGGCTAGGGCTTTAGTCAATTTTTATTTTATTAAATTTAATTTTATTGTTAAAAAAATTAAAATAAAATAAAATTTAGTCAATTTTTAAATAGGTGAGAACATTCATAAATACAATGTTGAGATAAAACTAATTTTAAGTTCTTGTTTTAAGATATAGAAAAAATATCTTTAAACAGAGTCTTTAAACATAGTATCAGTCTCTAAACAATAGTGCTTTCTAAACTTTGAATTATGTTTCCCTGATTTTAAAACAATCTTGAAATATTCAAATATAAGGTCAAGTGTATATGATGAGCCAAAATTGTGTTAGTGGGGTCATTTCTTATCATGATGCTTTTCTTTCCAATAGTAGCCTGTGATATAATAAAACTGTGTGAAAACTATCTTTTTGTTTGTTTCTCTTAAGTAGGAATGGATGAATGAACAATTCTGTGAATAAAGGCAGAGTTCTTTGTACCTAAATTTCTATACATTTTTACTTACTAAAGAATTTAGACATGAAAAGGGAATAGCAATCCTATTTTCATCCTTTTATATCTGAAATTTTCTTATGTTTTCATAAAGATTCCAATGCACAATTTTTCAAAATTTAATTTTATCATTTTTGCATGCCTTCAGAATAAGTTATTAAATGTGATATGGTAATAGATTTTGGGAACTAAATCATTCTGGAAATAAAAGAAACACTATTAATGGAGAAGAAAGAACATTTCCATCTTTATAAACAGAAGGCTTTTTTTTTACATTTTTAGAGTCTCCATCAGTTTTGGCAAACACCACAGCAGTTTCATCCAACTTCTAAAGCTGGGACTTGATCCAAAATTCTGGTAGTCAGAGATCTGCTTAGTGTGTTGTTGCTCTATTACCTGACACTTTTGGCTCAATTTGAAACATTTTTTATTCACTCTTTATATTTTCTTTTCCTATTGTTGAATCTTGAGAATAATGAAAGAACTGCTTTTTTTCTTCCTATTTACAAAAAAAACATTAAAATTTTTAATACTGTATCTCCATATAGAAAGTAATTTACTTAAATTCATAATTCAAATCATTAAAAACTTTCTGCTTCTTTGTTTTGCATTATATCAAAAAAAAGAAATTACAGTTTCTTTTTTCATTTTTCAACCACTTGCATAAAGTAGATTTTTAAGAATGTTAGTTACATTTCCTTATAGAACTAAGTGATGAAATAGGATTTATCAAATTTTAAAATGTATAATTATCTTTATGGTTGAGTTCCTGAGATTGTTTAAAAATAATAGATTTTAATAATATTTAATCAAATATATTTATAGACAAAAATCCAAAATATTACTAGTAAGTATACAGTTTTACTCCAAAACTTTGGTTTAGTCATTACTTTGGTAATATATGCTTTGTGGCCCACCAAGAGTACATAATCTCTGAAAAAGAAATTTACAAAAGCATTTGATATATAGACGTCATTGAATCTATTATATTTCCTCAAAAATATATATTGTTCCATGAGTGTACCTATAGAAAACTTGTTACCAGCATCTATGAACCTTCTTGAGAAATAAAATGTGCCTAAGAAATAATACAAAGAAAGAAAGAACTGGATTTTGATATTTTAAACTAAAATTTTTAGTGTCTCAATGTATTGATATGCCAAAACAGAAAAAAAATACTCAATGCTAAAATGTACTGCAATAAAAGGTGGATAAATGGGTGTCACTTTATTAGAAATATACACAGCTACTTTTTAGTCTGAATTTTTCATTTTTAAGTGACAGCTATGTTTTCTTTTATTTTTCAATTACAGTTGAAATTCAATATATTAGTTTCAGGTGTACAGATAGTGGTTAGACATTTATATAACTTACATTAAGTGGCTATTATGATGTCACAAACAGGAGTTTTATTTATTTCAGCATTTTCATAAATTTGGTTCTTAAAGCATTGCTTTTGTAGAATATTAATAGTTGGGAGTTGTTTGAGCCTTAACATGTTATTCTAAAATGTACCTAAAGATTCATTCAGACCAGTAACACAACCTGGCAAATAGAAATGAAGACATAGACCGCATATGATAATTCAATACATGATAAAGAACATACATAAAGACATAAAACTTATCCAAAAACTAGTACAATAATAAATGTGAAAACAGAATTTTAACTTCCACATCATAAAACTAATAACTACAGAAAATAATAAAACAATAAATAATGGAAGAAACCACCTAAACTAAAATCAAATAGAACTGAATATTTGTTTTAAAAAATCTCAAAAATTAAAAGAGAAATTGCTGATCTTGCAAGCTGTAGACATAATAGTAATTGCAAGAGAAAGATGAGAGGATGTTTAAAATTTCAAAACATCTACTTTTTCCAGATTTATTGAGATACTAGAGGCCCAATGCACAAAGATTCATGCAAGAATGGGCCTTCCTTACCCTGGCTGCTGGCACTGCCTTCGCTCTGGCCAGAGACGCCTTTCTGGCTTTGTTTTGGCCTTCCCACGCTGCCCAGAGTCCTGGAGTGGCTGGGGCAGTGCTGAATGCCTGCGTCATTGCCATGGCGATGACACAAGCGTTCCACCCCGCCCCCGGCTGCTCGGTGCCTGTGTATGCAAATTAACCCGCCATCTTTGTTGGGTTAATTTGCATACCCACTCCTGACTGGCTGGTGGGTGTCACGAAGGTATAGTCAATTTGCATCTTTCTCTTTTATTAGTGTAGATAATTGATGTGTAACATTGTGTCAGTTTAAGGTACAATATTTTGAGTTGATACACTCATATATTGCAAAGCAATTACCATCATACTATTAGCTAACATCTGAATCATACCACATATCTAACATTTCTTTTTTTTGTGGTGAGAACATTTAAGATTTACTCTTTTAGCAACTTTCAAGTATATACTACAGTATTATCTATAATAATAAAAGGGTAATATGCTAATTAACCAATATCTTCCAGAAATCATTCCGGAAGTCCTTCCTGACAAAGCTGGGGCCTGAGGGAAGCCAGCCCAGGTCCCGGGTACCTGTGGTTGGTCCCAGGGAAGCCAGCCCAGGTCCTGGGTGCCTGCCGGTGGCCAGAGGAGGGAAGCCAGGTTCCCAGGTGCTGGAGGGAAGCCGGTGCCAGCAGCCGGGGGAAGGAAGGCCTACTTTTGCACAAATTTTCGTGCATCGGGCCTCTAGTTAACTATAATTACCATGTTGTACATTAGATTCCCAGAACTTACTCATCTTAAGGCTGGTAGTTTTCACTCTTTGACTAATATCACTTCATTTTCCCCACCCTCAACCCTGGAAACCCCTACGTTAATCTCTGTTTATTTCAGATTCCTAAAATATTAGCTATATATTTATTAAATATGTCAAGCAACAAACTAGGAAAATATTTTCAGAGCATAAAACAGATAAATGATTTGTATACATGTTGCATACAGTTCCCATTTATGTTAAGAAAACATTTATTATGACCAGTCAATGTGGCTCAGTGGTTGAGCAGTGACTCCTGAGCCAGAAGGTCACACAGTTCAATTCCCAGTCAGGGCACATGCCTAGGTTGGGGGCTCTCTCCTCAGTAGGGGGCGAGCAGGAGGCAGCCGATCAATGATTCTCATCATTGATGTTTCTCTCTCTCCCCCTCTCCCTTCCTCTCTCTGAAAATCAATAAAAATGTATTTTTTTTAAAAAACAAACATATATTACTTAGAAGATAAATGGACTAAAAATGACCAAAATAAAGTACAGCTATCCATTTATTAGTTCAATATATATTACTAAGCATATAGTATATGGCATGCAATGTTCTAAATATGAAGAAAGAGCAGCATACAAATAGACAAAAGTGTTGCCCTTACGCAGGAGGGATGGATATTAAATATGAAAAACAAGAGTGATTTGTTACCTTGGTAGTAATTGCCAGGGACACAATAATGCAGCGAAAGATGATAGGAAATGTGGGCTTGGGAAAGAAACTATAATTTATAGCTTCCAATTCACGAATAAATAATTAGAGAATGGCAATGTGATCCAAAATTAAATTATATTAACAATAATTTTTAATTAAAATGTATAAATGTCATGGAAACACAGAAAGTTAATGAATATCCATTACTCATGGAAATACATAAAGTTATAATGCTTTCAGAAAACACGGTAGCATATTTATCAGAATTCTTAAGAATCCTATATAATAAAAGGGTAATATGCAAATTGACCCTAACAGCAGAACGACTGGGAATGACTGGTCACTATGACACACACTGACCACCAGGGGGCAGACGCTCAATGCAGGAGCTGCCCCCTGGTGGTCAGTGCGCTCCCACAGGGGAGCTCTGCTCAGCCACAAGCCAGGCTGACGGCTGCCAGCACAGCAGTGGTGGTGGGAGCCTCTCCTGCCTCCTCGGCAGCGCTAAGGATGTCCGACTGCAGCTTAGGCCTGCTCCCTGCTGGCAAGTGGACATCCCCCGAGGGCTCCCGGGCTGCCAGAGGGATGTTTGACTGCCAGCTTAGGCCTGATCCCCCAGGGAGTGAGCCTAAGCCAGCAGGTGGACATCCCCTGAGGGGTCCCAGACTGCGAGAGGGCACAGGCCGGGCTGAGGGACCCCCATGAGTGCACAAATTTTTGTGCACCGGGCCTCTAGTATTTAATAACATTTCACTCAGGAATTTCAATTCTGGAAAGTTATTTGTAGGAAAAGTAAAAAATATTGAAACAGCTTTTAGGAATTGCAATTCTCAACCACAGTTTAATTTATAATAGTCAAAATTTACAAGTGAGTTTAGAAATCTGAATGTCCATGAATAGGGGATATACATATCATTATACACATATTTTATGTAATCTTTAAAAATGCCAGTGTCAAGTTCTACAAATAATATGAAAAGTATAAATAATACAATATTAATTGAAAAAGATCAGAGTATCACCTTGTATATAATTGTTTTCAATTATTTTGACATTGACAAACATTGTTGGACAAAACAATAAGGTTCAATGAGATTAAATATATAAAATTAATCTGATTTAAGATGACAGTGTTTTTATCCAGAATTACAAAATGTCATGTTGAATGCGATTGCACAATTACTAACTTTAACCTCTCAACCAATAGAGAAACCACTCTACATTATGCCTAGATGATTGAGCTAATGTCAGAGGGCTGCCCCCAAAGATACACTTTTATATAGCTTTGCCCTCTAAAAGGCTCAGAGCTGATCAAGCTGAATTAAATAATGTGACTTACTTTATCTTGTCTAACAAAACAGAAGTTATCCAACTAGAAGTTTTTTGATACCTAACAACTCTTTCCAGGAAATAGTAAAATAAACAATAGTAATACTAAGCATAGTAACAACAGCAGTAAAACACATCATAAAAGGAACATAATTGGGAGATTACTAGTGCAGATATTTTTACAAATATTAATTCTGTAATAGTTCCTTTCACTCCAAACCACAGTGTGGGTATTTTTATTTCTCTTTTACAAATTAGGAAACTGGAATCCAGGAAGACCAAATAACTTCCCAAAGCAACACACAAAATTAGCTGAGCAAGAATTTGACCTTGGGTCTGAGGGGAGTCCAAACTAGTGTTTTATGTTTTTTTTCTCCATCTTCCATATTAGCATAGTCTCCCTAAGATCCGTCAAATGGAATAAATCTCTCCCTTCCTGTTTCTCAATTGTGCTTTGAACTTGGGTAAGCACTGACTTTACAGACTACCTTCTATCACAGGCATATATGCCTCTCTTCCTCATATTTCCCAACTCTCTCTCTCTCTCTCTCTCTCTCTCTCTTTCACACACACACACACACACACACACACACACACAATCCATCCACAGAGGAAAGTAGTAGGCTCAATAAATGCTAGTGAGTACTGAACTGATATAAAGAGAATTGCAGCCCTAGTCAGTTTGGCTCAGTGGACAGAGTCAGCCTGCAGACTGAAGGGTCCTGGGTTTGATTCCAGTCAAGGGCCCATGCCCGGGTTGTGGGCTTGATCCTCAGTAGAGGGCGTGTAGGAGGCAGCTAATCAATGATTCTCTCTCATCAGTGATGTTTCTATCTCTCTCTCCATCTCCCTTCCTCTCTGAAATCAATACATATTTAAAAAAAAAATTTTTTTTTAAAGAGAACCTCAGTTTAACCAGTGAGCCTTTATTAACATTTCTAATTCCAGCGCTAAAGATAACATGGGCAAGAAATCCCTGGAATATACCATCAGAGACCAACCACATTGACACAGACCTATAAAGAATGTAGAGCAGTGAAAACGGAAAATACTTTTAATACTTCTAAAGGATGAGAGTATATAAATCCTAGGTGGTGTTGCATTTTACTATTGTAGTTATTGGCATTACGGAATACAGTTTTAAATGGACTTTTTTCAAGTCAAATATCTTAATAGAAATGGAGCTATAATTATACAGCGTGGTAAATTTTCAGCATCTAATGACTCACGAAAGCTTGCCAAAACATGCAGATTTTAAAGGAAAAGGTTCACCTTTTTTTGATTTACTACAGAGTAAATTACAGACAAGTTAGTGTTGCATTTGGCTCAGGGGTTGAGAATAAGACATACAAATGTGCAAAAGAAAAATATCTAAATAGTATATTCCCCTCCCTGGGCAACATTGATCACTATTGTATGAGAATGTAAAAGATTTTTAAATAATTATTTAAAAAATTACTTCATGAATATTTTCATGAAATCATTGTCATGTATGAGTAGAGAATTACTAGTATATGCATTTACAGGATTGACAGGAAAATATGGAAAAAATAAGTGAATGAGCTTTGCATAAAAATAAATGATAGTTTGAATTAACATGAAATTCAAATAGTCAGCAAGGCTCTCCTAATTGTTTATATATTTCTCCTTTGGGAGGATGCTGAATTTAATGTTGAAAGGAAACAGTTCATTTATTGACATGATGCCCTTCTAAAGGCAATACTTTAATTCAAGATAAGTCAATAAATATCCAAGCACATTTGATATGCAGTATTTTAGTAAATCCACAAAGGGAACCACAAAGGTTCATATCCTCTGGTCTTTTAAAGAATATCTGTTTAAAGCTAAGACACACATAGACACTAATCCATTTTCTTTATAATTGTATTAATGTGATATAAAAGGTATAAAGTCTATTTCATTAGTTACCACATACATTTTTATTTTACTACTAGAGGCCCAGTGCATGAAATTCGTGCATGGGGCGGGTGGAGAGTCCCTCAGCCTGGCCTGTACCCTCTCCAATCTGGAATCCCTTGGGGATGTCCAACTGCCGCAGACGGACATCCCTCTCGCAATCTGGGACTGCTGGCTCCTAACCACTCGCCTGCCTGCCTGCCTGATCACCCCTAACCCCTCTGCCTGCCTGCCTGCCTGATTGCCCCTAACCACTCTGCCTGCCTGCCTGCCTGATTGCCACTAATGCCTCTGCCTGCCTGCCTGATCGTCCCTAACTGCCTCTGCCTGCCTGATGGCCTGATTGCCCTTACCTTGCCCCCCTGCCGGCCTGATCGCCCCTACCTTGTCCCCCTGCTGGCCTGATCGTCCCTACCTTTCCCCCTTGTCAGCCTGATCACCCCTACCTTGCCCCCCTGCCAGCCTGATCACCCCTAACCGCCTCTGCCTCAGCCCCCAGCCTAAGCCACAGTCTGGCCTCCCTAGGTCGGAGGCTACTTGGCCTATCAGGGGAAGGTGCCGCCCCCATCACCCCATTGCTGCTACCACTGGCGGCCACCATGGATGCCTGAGCCTCGGGCCTCACGGCTGGGTGTGGCTGCCTGAGCCTCGGGCCGGCCCTCGCAGTGGTAGCTGCCATCCCCAGCTTACCTGAGCCTTGGGCTGGCCCTGCTTTCCTGAGCCTTGGGCCAGCCCTCCCAGCGGCAGCTACCATCTGTGGCTTGCCTGAGCCTCAGGCAGCCGCTGCAGCTTTGTCTGGTAGGACGTCCAGATGGTTGTCCAGAAGACATCTGCCCTAATTAGCATATTACCCTTTTATTAGTATAGATCTAGCCCACTAAATCTGATTCCTCCTCTTCTTAATGATTTGCCTTCACACTACTCCAATCCTTAAATACGTCTGATCACTTCTATCTCCTAATTATCCATATATCTTCCATGTTTTTGGTCACCATTTCCACTCATTCGTTTAAAGCTATGGCCTCTTAATTGTAATACTTGCCTTCAATCTCTAGAGCAACGCTAACAACTTTATCCTTCTACTTAAAACTCTTCATCATTATTGGGTTGAAATTCAACTATCCTTTTAAATATATCTATCTTGATTTCAGAGAGGAATGGAGAAGGAGACAGAGATAGAAACATCAATGATGAGACAGAATAGAATCATTGATCAGCTGTCTCCTGCGTGCCCCACATGGGGATCAAGCCCACAACATGGGCATGTGCCCTGACCAGGAATTGAAATGTGACCTCCTGGTTCATAGGTCGATACTCAACCATTCAGCTAAGCCTGTCGGATGAAATTCAACTGTCTTAACACTTAATTGTGCTCTACAATTGTATTCCTGTCCATTTGTTACTTCATCACTCTTTGTCTCACTCACACTGAACTATTTTCATTTCCCCTAACTCCACATGATCTTTCACACCTCACGTCTGCTCTTGTCATTGTCCTCCAGGCCTTCACACTTTGCTGTTTCTACTCATCTTTCAAGACTCAAGTGTAACCTCCTCTTGGAATTGATCTGTAGCCACTTTCTAATCATCACTCCAAGCTGTTCTTCCTCTCCTCTCATTTCTTTTAATTTATGGTTAGCTAGATTTGAAATTCAAAGCCTGTCCTTTTTATTTATGAGTTATTTACTAGTATGTTGAGCAAGTTAACCTCACTGAGTTTCAGTTATCATATACAGTATACATAATAAATATATATAACAAAATATTAGTATATAAATATACAGTATTGTTTTTATAAAAGTAAAGTACATTGTTCAGAATACAATACTTCATTTTTTTCTCTCTGTTCTGTGCTCCCTGTTCTATGAAAATAATGATAAGAGTTGCTTTGCCACTTTTATTTTTTGCTTGATGTCTTCAAATAGACTGTGAGCTTCTTGAAAGAAGAAACAGTGTATATTACTCAGCTCTGTATTTCAACACATAATCTAGGACTAGTAAGGGCTAATATCTATTTCTAATGTAAGCATTTACGAAGGGCTAATGATGTGCTCAGAGTTTTATAAATTAGAAGTATATATTTAACATATCCTTTGCCCTGACCTAGCAGATAAGACATGCAAAGAAGATACAGGCACACCTAAGGAAGGAAGCTGTAAATACCATTAAATTAAACAACAAAGGCATGGGATTTCAGAAGACAAAAAATACTTCCATCTTAATAGATTGAAATGGGGGAAATAGAGGTGAAGGTAAAAGAGTAGGAATGAAGAGTATTTTAAGGAATTTATACCACTTGAGTTGACATTTGGAAAGGTCATTAGAACTTGAACAGAGAGAGATCCAATAGGTATAGGTAAAAATCTCAGGTGTGTGTGTATGTGTGTGGGAAGGGGGGTGGGGAGGAGAAAAGCACGCTGAGAGATTGCCGGGCATGTTTTGTTGCTAGTCAAAAGGTCCACTAGATTGGAGTTCATGACTGCAAGAGTAGTGAGTGTCTTCTACCAAGAAATAGGAGGCCTAGGTCGATGTTTCCATAGCTACTCAGATTCATATATGTTGAACATATCCAAGCATATTCTCAGGCTATAGTAGCTGCATGACAGCGTGAATTAATTACATATAGTGGTATTGGTATTTTTAACTAATTGAAACAGTAGCTGATACAGCCATTTCTCATTAATGATTTAAGATGAACAATTAAATAAAAAATAATTTGGTATAGCCATCCTAAAATCTTTAAAGAGTGAAAGCACAGAAGTAATCATCAAAAGAAAGAAACTATCTTCTTTCTTGCTGATATCACTTAAACAAAACTCATAGTACATTCAAATGTGAATAGTAACAGAGCATTACCTCATCTGATGAATGGAAGAAGCTATTTTTCTACCACTAACTGGCATGAGAAAGAGCAAAACTCCTGGAGGAAATTAGCAAATCTTAAAGGTGTGGATGACATTCTGTAGTATTGCTTGTCCAAAAAAAATGACACAAATTATGGCACTGAACTCTAAAGCCAAGCAGCAGCAGACATTTTCTCCATGGCAAAATGCACATTTTTCCAGGGACTAGTCTTTAAACATGCCAACATTTCAGTGTAAGTTTGCAGTATATTACAAGTTACACTAAGGAGTCCACTGAATCTAGCTCTCTTCCTCCTTTGTTTTAAACATGCACACACAGAAACAAATTTTCCACTGCAAAGCATAGGAAAACAACTTTTATGTTCCAAGAAACAACTGTATGTTTAAGAAGTGTGTCCCACATTTTTATTGTTTCTATGATTGTACGTATTCATGAGTGAAATTAAAAGTGTCATTTATAGAAATTTTAATGCCGATAGTGAATGAATGCACAAATTAAGGCAAATACTGTGTGTTTTTAATGCCAGAGCATGACAATCAAAACTATGCAACCAGTTCTCTAAGATAACATAAAAGCAATTCAACAAGTAGAAATGTAGTGTTCTTTATAGATGAATATATAAGCAAAAGTATAGGAATGATAAAGATTAAATTAAGAACTGACTTCTCTACCTTCTATAGTAGCCACAGTGCCAAGGGGCCACAGTAATTTGCGGACTGCATGAACATGTTTTAATTCTAATTTATTCTAAAACCTGAAGAAATAAATGAATAATATTTAATATATAACACTGAATCCATTCTGAATTATATATGTATTTGTACCAAAACAATTGTAAATCTAATTTTTTTAAAAAAATTTTTATTGTTGAAAAAGAGGGGTAAGAGGCAAAAGTGTGCAGGAGACATGAAAGTCAGAATTCATACTAGAAGTTATTACTGGAGCTGAAAGGAAAAAATGGTGTTAGAGAAGAGTATGGAGAAAGAACATTTCAAGGCTTTTTATAATATTTTGTTTACTTAAAAATATTAAGTGGCTGTGGTAAAAAAGTCTTTTGGGTACATATGTTTGCTATCATTTGTTTATAATAATTCACAATGAAAAGATTAATAACTGAGCCCTTTGATTGAATAAATTAAATGCCTCTTAACATTAGAATTTTTTTAAGAGTAAAATTTTAGAATTAAGATAGCTATTAGTTTAGTCTTTATAATTTTTCATCTCTGAAATGAACTTTCCTTAGGAAAAATGTTTCATCTCAAGAGAAATATGATTTTAATTTACAGAATTGTTCTTCTAACCAAAATATTAGACAGTGGACTTTCTTTAAAAAACATATTGGTTATGAATTTTTATAGGATATTAATGTTTTGTAATAAAAGTTGTATGGTGACAAAAGGTATGGGGTACTTTTGCCAAACTTTTTTATTTTAAAGTGTATTATTTTGTTCCAACTCCTGAATTTAATAAAACAAATTTAGGGGTGTAAAAAAGATAGAAAATTTTTAAGTTATTTAAAAATTAAAATCACTGTAAATGAGAGAAAAAATACATAAATCAAGCTGCCTGGTATAGGGCTCTCAGTTTGGCAGGGGTTACAGAGCAGACATTTATTTCCCAATATATTGGCTGTTTTCAATTAGAAAGTCTATCCTCACTAGACTGTAAGCTGCATGAAGAGAAGCCTTTTTGTTCGTTTTGTTCATTGCTGTATAAGATCTGGAGTAATACCTGCCATGCAGCATGTTTTCAATTAATATGGGCCAAATTAACCAATCAACTAGGGCTGCGCTTCATAAAGAAGGCAGAATGCAAGCCATGAAACTGTTATCGATAGTAACAATTATTTCTGTAGACATCACTGCTATTAGGAAGATAAAAATAGGCGTATTGTGTATATACTTCCAATCAGTACAAAACCCTTGCAAACTTGGATGTATTAGATGAGAAAATATGAAGGCCCTGAAAATAAACCAATTATCTGCAATAATCAATGAAGAAACAGTAAGAACAATCCACACAGGAAGAACAGAAGAAATAGTATTCTCAGAGCTACTCCCCAAAAGACAGCTCAACGTGCAGGTGGTTATGAGAAGAGTGCCTGGTTGACATTAAAGTGGCAACACAGACACACAGAGAGAAGCATCTTCACAATGACTTTATAATATACTGAAATTAACCAAGGAGTTTCCAGAATTTTATACTCAAATTTAAAAAATGAATATCTGTGATCTAAAGTTTATTCTAAACCACAGTTGTTTTTGTTTTTTATTTTTACTTTAAAACAAATTAGATAGAAATAAAGATAAAACTTTTGTCAACCTAGTGAAAGATAAGCAAGATGAATGATGTTTAAGTATGTGTTTTTGGCTGAAAATGAGGAAGAGCATGGGAAAAAAAGGAGAAGGAGTGGTGAACATCTGGGGTGGTTTCTTTTCTATGAAAAGGAAAAAGGTCATATCCCACCCAGTGAGAAGAGGTGACCCCCTAAAAAATGTAAGTGATCTTGCTTGACCTGTGACGCGAGCATGGGGATAACCTCGTCTGTTTAAATGCAATGTGTGTTTCTTGTTAGGAAAAGTGAGAGAGTTGTGCTCTGCCATAAAAGAATGTGAGGGATATGAAAGTGCTGAAAAGCAAAAGAAAGAAGTGGGGTATGCGGAACTTGATGCAGGCTATGGAAAAAATAGAATCTCATGTTGTTGGCCCTGCTTTTTACAAATGGTAGGTAGAAAAGAAAGATAAATGTAAGTTTATGTGTATATATGCTCCTATATAAATAGATCCACAGGTACACACACACACACACACACACACAGCTTTTTAATTATTTGTTTAATTGTGGGGATCAATTATTTTTTCTGACACTCTCTTCCATTTAACATTAAAATAGTGGTATTTACCTGGAAGAAGAGAATAGGCCCATAGGCATGTCTCTAACAGCTCAAAACATCTAACATTATTTTCTATGAACTCCTAGAGTCCCAAGTCTAAAACATCAATTTATGTGAGTCCTACTTACAGTCCTTTTACAGTAAATAATACCAAGTCAACATTCTTATATAATGCTTGACAGTATTCTCAGAATATTTTTATTCTATTAAATAAGTGGGCTCTCTGATAAAAGCAGCTGAAAAATCCTCACATTACAATATTAATAGGAGAAAACTTAAATGTCTTGACCTACATAAACTCCTAATTTGTTTCATCTTTCAAAGATTCTTTCATCCCTTTCTTTTTACCAGCGCTCTCTATTCCCTCAATCCCCTTGAGGTCTCCTCCACAGAGCCCCATTATTTAAGTAAGAATGCACCCAGAGAACAGCTGTGGAAGGAAGGAGTTGAACTGAGGCATGAGGCCAAATAAGGACAGGCATTTTGGGTACAATCTCAAACCTATTGGTAGGAAAACTGAACAATTTTGAGTTCTCAATTATGTTGTTAATTAGTGATGACTTAGTGTTTGCCACATCAGTTTTATTATAGAAAGATAGGGGACATTTTACAATTGAAGAATTTAATTTTTTCCTGGCCATTTTATAACAAAAATCTTATTTATTCAGTCATGAGAAATAAAAGTCATAACATCAGATTTGGGGGAGTTTCTATATTAAAAGCCATATGTGTTTATGTTTAAATATTCAATAATAAAATAATGATGAAGTTACTCCAAAGGAAAAATGTAACAATTTCCAGTTTATAATTATAGATACTGTTTATCTTTTTCAACAGTCCCTGTCTGAATTTTTACTGGGCTGTGATTTTTTTACTAGTCCAATGGACCCAAAGAAACAGAAACTTTGATTTTTTTAGATGCTGCCTGCATGAACTAAAATGAAACAATTAATCAAGTAATTTATTCAGACCTGGGAAGTGATATATCTTCTTCCATCCCTACACAAAATATTCTCATGAAAATATGAGGCATTGCCACTCTGTCACAAAGAGAACCAACATTTAATAAGAAAGTCAACTCTGGCCAATGATTTAGTTAAACCCTGGAAAGCCCATTGGATAACAATTTCCTGTTGCATATCCTTTCCTCTGGGATTCCCTCCTGCAATCTTCAAGCAGAGTGAGCCAGCTGACATTCAGTAGTTAAAAATAAATTTAATATTAAAAATAGGACATTATTTTGAAATACATGAATTCTTACTTGGCGTTCTTATCTAGTGACATGTGGTTACACCTATCTTAAGAATGTATTCATCATCTCACCATGGATGTTCTGCCATGTGTCTTTTCCCCCTTTTCTTTAATCCTCCTGTTGTTCCCCACAAGAGGGCAGGCAGGGGCAAGGAGAAGGCAATTTTGTTTTAAAATCTGGTAAAACAAAGTTGATAGGGCAGGAAGTAAAAAATAATGTCTAAAATGAGATTTGAAAATTATCTGCAGATTTTAAATATCTTTCCAAATCCCCATCTCTCCTTGATATGAAAAAATGAGGACTGGCACTTATTGTAAGCAAGTTGAGTCAAGTATTTCTTGTGTGTTTGGGTTCATTGGTGAAACATGAATGATCAAAGTTTCAACACTTGGCATCTTTTTTTCCCCACCTGGTAATATGGGTGATTGTACCACTTTTAAAACCTTATGATTCTATATTTATTTCCTTTTGACTCAGATGGTTATAGCAAACAATTCTTAATAATAATTGCCAATTATTCTATGAGGAAAATTATATTCCTATACATATATCCTGGATACACATGTGATCTAGAATTTGGAATCGTGATTTGGATTTTACTTTAGATATGCTACTAATTTACTAGGGTGCCACAGTTATATACAACAACTCAATTTTTCTACTGTCTTATTGTAAATGGAGACTGGAGTGTAGAAAAGTTATATAGAAGATTCTATAAATTAAACTTGGTTTCCTCTACAAAAGGTACTAAGAATGTACAATGCTTCATAGGTAAAATGGCATTATGGATTCATGAATGGGCTAGAAGGACACATCACTTTTTAAAGCAATAAACAATCAAATACATTATTTTTCTTAAAATTCATAAATTAAATAATGGAATACAAATAAAAATGTATTTGTGATAAGTAAAAGGAGAAAAGCGTAACTTCTGCTTAAAGAACACTGTAAAAAAATAATTTGAAGGCTACCTGAATGAATTCTCTAATATTCTGTGTTAATTAACCCACTTCCATTACTCACCCTACATTTCTTTTCACCTCATATTGTATTTACTTTAAATGGAATAAAAACTTTTGCTATGCATTGACATTAACTTCATTAAAACGCAAAGTTTTTTTGACATTTTTAAAAGAATTTTCTTATTCTACACTAATAAATGGAAGGGTTTTGAATTTCAATGGCTAAAAGGAAGTCAGATTTTAGTTATATGAATCCAGGGTAACTTCATTCATGGATCAAAAAAGACCTCTTGAGGCTTACAAAATCTTTATTATTTTCAAGCTACAAGAAATAGTTTGGTAGAGAGCTGGATAATGAAAAACATATTCTTCTGTGATCAATCCACATTGGGGTGCTTTCCAGCTGTGAGACAGTCTCTCAAACATAAAAGTTCTCCAAAGTTCTCCTTGGCCTGGAGCCCAAATTTATTTATAACAGAATATGACTGCAAAAATAGCATTACAAAATACAGCAATTTTTGTCACTTTTCTAAGAAGTTCATATGATTTATGACACTGTTAAGTATTGCTAATCCTTCAAATGGTTAGATTTTAATGTTTAGAATGAGTACAATTTAAATTTTCACCTATTATTTTAGATTGTATTAATTCTTGTAGGCTGAACAGTATGTCCCAAAACTAAGATTTCTACTTAATTATGCTGCATTTGTCACACTGGAAAGGGCTAGTGGAGAAACATAATTTACATATCTGATGTATAAATTTTTAAAATAAGTTATAATCATTATAACAAAAGCAATGAAGTCTTTATATAAAATAGTTCACCATTTCTAAATGCATAAGTTAAAATCATGAGAAATAAAAGTCATAACATCAAATTTTGGGGAGTTTCTATATTAAAAGCCATATGTGTTTATGTTTAAAGTTATTCAATAATGAAATAATGATGAAGTTACTCCAAAGGAAAAATGTAATAATTTCCAATTTATAATTATACACTTCTCACATCACTAATAAGACACATCAACTGGTAGTAGTGAGTAGTAATGCGATTCAGACACTACAACTGCTGTCTAGCCTAGTCACCTAATTCTAATAGTCTTGTGAGAGAGAAAGACATAATTTATATTTCATCATGACAGATTGCTCTGGGACCTTACCATGTGGGAATTCTTGTTTGACATGTCTTCCAACCAAATCCATTTATATGAATCAATAATATATCACATGGTAAAAGTTAAAACAGGCATTCCATTGTTTATAATTCAGAATATTTAATCTACAGGTGATAGTGACAGTGGCTGATATAGCACTTGTTTTCTTAGATGGACAAATCAATTTAAAATCTAACAATACCAGTGTTAATTTACTTATTTTAAAACTAATGTGGATGTTTCAAAATAAATCACTAACTTATACTAGACTTTTTGTCTTATAAAACTTATGGGAAGGAGACATTATAAATTACCTAATTGGATAATTGCATCAAAATGAAGAACAATAAAAAATTCCCCAAGTTGATTGCTTTTATGCAGATGGTTGCAATTACCCCTTCAAATTGATACCCAAAATCTACAACTCCAGGCCTGACCTATTATCCTGAATTTCAGACTGAGATTCAGGTATTTCATAGGTACCTCAGTATAAATATATCAACAAATAAACTCAATATCTCTTCCTTCAAATCTTTACCTTTAAGGTCCCAATCGCAATGAAAGTGTGAGCTCACAAATCCAGAAATTTAGAAGATTATGGCAAATTCTTCCCTCAGTCATCCCCAACCTCTGATCAGTCAGTAAACAAGTCTGATAGTTTATTTCTTAAATCTCTCATTAGTCCCAACTTAAATTTGTCCCTACTTTCTAAATTTGTCCCTAAATACCTAGACTTTCTCCAGAAGATCTAATGCCTCCAGTCTTGCTTGTCTTTTTTTCTCACTGCCAGAAACATTGTCCAAAAGACTGAATCTGTTCATGTCACTTCTCTTTTCAAAGAATTTTAGTTCTCTTAACTACAAAGTGGGGTAATTCTGCTTGTCCTGCATGTATGTCCCTTACTAATCATATCCCCTTCACTTCTTCCACATACACATGCCACTCCAAGCCATTTGTTGCTCCCTAAATATAGAAAACTTGCCATAAATTGGCACATGCTTTTCTTCCTACTCCCCCTCTTCTACTTAATTTTTTTTAAATACATTTTTATTGACATTAGATAGCAAGGGAGAGGGGGAAAGAGAATCACTGATCAGTTGCTCCTGCTTACACCCAGACCTGCACTCTGATCGGGGTGGAACCCACAACCTAGGTATGTGCCCCAACTGGGAATCGAACCAGCAACTTTTCAGTGCACGGAGGACACTTAACCAACTGAGCCACACAAGCTTTGGCTGCTTAATTTACTCTCATTCTTCTTCCTTAAGCCTCTGATCAAGTGTACCTCATTTGAGAAGCCCTTTCTAAATTAGCAAGCAAGACTGGATATTTCTTCTTCTACACTCTTGCAGCATCCACTTTATATCTACTCATAGAGTTGTTCACTACACACAGTAACGTTTTCCATTTGCACATATCAATTTACTATAAGCTTCGTAAGGGCAAATTTTTGTCTTTAAATTCATTTTCATCAGAGCTTTCCAAATTATAGGTCGACATGTTTAATAAATAAAATCCCATCAATACTTCTCTGTTAAGCAAAGCTCTTTGACGCTCTTGCATCTGTTGATAACCATACTAAATCACTTTTCATGAGAATACAGCAACTATTGCGATATGCTTTATAGTTACAAAATATTTCACATCATTGTTGGAGGTAGGCAATGTTTGTTTGTTTTTTAACATTTTGTGGATAAAATAAAGTTTCACAACATTTAAGTAATTTATCCAAAGTCTTTCAGTCAGTATGTGGTAAACTGATATTTAATCCAAGTAATTTTGATTTCAATATCATTAACTTGTGGTTGGTCAAATGATTTAGCTTAAATTCACAACTTAAAAGCTTACTATTTCTTTTTTATTAAAATACTAGAGGCCCAGTGCACAAAAATTTGTGCACTCGGGGGAGGGGGGGTCCCTCAGCCCAGCCTGTGCCCTCTAGCAGTCTGGGACCCCTCGGGGGA
>NW_005364372.1:6429264-6456158 GCF_000412655.1 Myotis brandtii | reverse complement strand
AGGGTGGGGGTCCCCACTGGGGTGCCTGGCCATTCTGGGTGGGGGGCTGAGGGCCGTTTTCAGGCTGGCCGGCAACTGAAGCTCCCAGCCTCTCCTTTTTTTCTTTTTCTTTTTTTATTCTGGGATTTATTTACCTTCTGTAATTGAAACTTTGTTGCCATCACTGGAGCTGAGAGCCGAGCTCCAGCTCTGTGGCCACGGCCAGCTGAAAGCAGGTATCTGGGGTTTGTGTAGCTTCTATAATTGAAACTTTGTTGCTTTCAGAGCTCAGAGCCGGGCCGCGGCAGGCGGGGAACCTTGGCTTCCTCCATCACTGGAGCAAGCAAGCCTCCTGCTCGCTTCAGCTGCTTGGCTGCTGGCCGCCACCTTTGTTGGCGGTTAATTTGCATATCTCCCTGATTAGCCAATGGGAAGCGTAGCGAAGGTATGGTCAATTACCCTTTTGTCTTTTATTAGATAGGATAGTTATTTTACAATGTTATATTAATTTCTGATGTACAACATAGTTACTTAACATTTGCCTACCTAACAACATGACCACCATAGTAAGTCTAGTAGCCATCTGACACCATATAAAGTCATTATATTATTGAATATATTCCCAATGCTGTACATTACATCCCCATGACTAATTGATTTTATAACTGGAAATTTATACCACTTATTCCCCTGCACCAAGATTACTATGTCTTAATTTTAAGCAGCTTTACTACACATTCCATTATCCCAGGTATTGGGCTGAAATCACTAGTTGAAATAGTCACCATCAAGCAATAGTCCAAAAGCAATAGTCACTTCAAGCAGCAACTTACCATAAGCTCAGTAAAAAAAGAGACATGGTCTATTATTGAAAGACAGGCATTGCTAAAAATCCTTTGGGGAACACGTTAATTGCAACTTCAGGCACACATTATGAAGAATCATCGTTATCCTCACTTGAGCTCTTTTACAGACAGGCAAGATGAGTAGAGCCAACAGTTTTTCCATAGGAGAACATCTCCAAAATTTTGAGTAGGTACCGGTAAAAGATGATCAGCAGAGGGGAAATGCTTCATACTTTCTAAACATTGTTCTGTAATAGTGGTGATCTGAAATTCTACCAAAATATTTATAAAATAAACTTTTATGGGTGAGAGGAAACTAAGGCAACTTTGAAGTTCATTGTCCTAGCCATAATGAGATGTACCTTTTTCATTTCTTTCCTCCAACATAAGAACTCACTGAGCCATTGTAACTCAGGTGTTGTTTTAATTGAATTTTATCATAAAAAAATATTCAGAATGTTACAGGAGGGTCCTTATTTATTGCTATATTTTATATAAAGTAATATTATGCATGCATGTATATGTGTGCATAGGTGTTCTTGTGTGTGTGCACCCTCTCTAAAATAGAATGTTAGAAAGAGACTATTAGTTATTATTATATTTATTCCTTATCATTTTAGAGATAATACAAATAAAACAAAAGGACTAATTGACTTGAATAAGGTTCTTCAATCAGTGATCATCATTTTATTTAATAAACATTGTTCCATATTTTTAAAAATCAACACTACCCATTGGAAAGTATATTGGCTTCAGGATCAGCCAAAGTGACGTCTAATTCTCCAAATTTCATCTCTGCAGGTTTCCAAATCAACGCTATATACATCTAAATTCCTTCAGTTCCATGTAAATTTTATAATGAAAAATATATATCATATGCTCTCTGGAATGAAATCTTTGCCCATCATGGTTTGTCATAGGATCCCATCCCCAAGCTCCTCACATGATCCTTGCCAGTCCTTTTAGGATTAGCAGCTGCTATGAGCAAACACATAGCAGTAAGACTGAGTAACTTGGCACACTTTAAATAGATCAAGTTTGGTTTTAATTTAAAGAATAATTTGATTCAGTAATGTTATTTAAACAAATGTAAAATCTCTCACAAAAACTCACATGTAGTTAATGATCAAAGCTGTGCTTATTTAGGATTCTATTTGCTAAAAATGTCAAGATAATATTTTTAGCAAAAATTTCCATTCCATTCTTAGCTATAACAACTTTGGAGGAAGGGAGCTCAGTTAAAATTTCAGTTTCTATCACTTTGCCAGAAATAAGCATATTTAGTAACCATTTAGAATATTTTTGTCTTTTAGTTTCAAACTAATTAAGATTTAAGGTAGGAGGCATCAATTACTAATATCAAAACAAATTGGATCAGACAAAGAGGCCCTTACTCTCTTTACTATCATGCTATTTATTTCACTATTAAAATCTTGTAAATAACACTGAATGTGTAAAGTAACCAGAAATATGGTGATAGCACTATTGTTATTTTCATATTTTTAATTTTAAACACACTTTATAAAATGATGGGAAGCTTCTATTTTTCATAAGACAGAGCATATTATTTTTTATTTTTTCCTATTGCTGCTGTTCTAAATCACCACAAATCTAGTAGCTTAATATTAGCATAAATTAATGATTTTACTGTTCTGGAGGTCAGAAGTCTGAAATGGGTCTTACTGTTCTGAAATCAAGTATGTTGGCAGAGCTGCCTTCCTCTCTGGAGGCTCTGAGGGAGAATCTGTTTCCTTGCTTTTTCCAGCTTCTAGAGACTGCCCACATTCTTTGGCCCAAGGCACTCTTCCATCTTTAAAGCCAGTAATAACCAGTTGAGTGCTTCTCACATCACCTCACTCTGACTCTCCTGTTTCCTTCTTTCACTTATTAAAACTCTTGTGATTACACTGGGGCCCACCCAGAAAATTCAGGACAATGTCCCCATCAGATGATTAGTAATGTTAATTCCAAATGCAACACTAATTTCACCTTGCCATTAACATAACATAGACACAGGTTCTGGGAATTAGAATATAGACATATTAAAGAGGTCATAATTCTGCCTACCATAAAGGGTTAAACAATACTACAAAAAATGAAAACCGAAAATGCTAGAATTAAATATAAATATATATAAACATATAAAAAATGAGTTTAAAAGCACTGAGGAGCTAACAAGAGAATTAAGATCCAACTGTCTGAGGGAAAATGGGAATTCAGAGAGTGTAAGAACAGGTTTGGGGCCGAGGACATCTGTGCTCTATCAAATGTGACTTAATTGTTGACATCTTCAGTATAGGTGAAGTCGGCAATAAATGAAAATTTAGGAACCACGCAAGGTGGGGACTCCAGCAGAAAACCCTCCCTGTATTAATCTGGAACCCCAAATGATTCTATCTACCCTTTTAACACCAGGCTACTAGAGAGGAAGTTGCTTTGGCCCTGGGCTGAGGTGGGGGAAAAATGTCCCCAAAAAGTTGTAACCTCAAGTCAACCATTGCTCAGATGTACGGCCAAGTTTATATCAGTTAGGAGGATCAAAAACTGGTCAGGTAGAACCTCCAGCTGCCAGGCCAAAGCAAATATACATTCTCACTGGAGGAAGTCACCTTCAGTTTAGCCCTTAATGAATCACTAAATATAATTTTTTAAAGGCAGTGACTAACATATGATAAAAGTAACAAGTTCACAAGAAAATAAAGCATCCTAAGAAAAAACACAATCAGTAGAAAGTTGAAACAGACATGCTGAAATTATTAGATATACATTGTAAAATAACTCTTTTTTTCATATTTAAAGAAAAGATACATTCGAAAATATTTGTAGAAAATAAGAAACAATATAAACCCTGCAGATATAATTATAGTTATGAACCTTAAGATACGAAGACCATCCTTAATTACTCAGGTAGACACAATTTAATCACCTCAGCCTTTAAGAGCAGTGAAATTTCTCTGACTAGAGGCAGAAGAAGAAGAAGAAGAAGAAAGATATGGCAGAACTGGGAAGTCACAGAGAGATTCCAAGTGTGAGAAGGATCTGAAATGCCATTGCTTGCTTTGACACGCAGGGGTCTCAAGGCAGGGATTGAAAGGAGGCCTCTTGGCAATAACAGCAGCCCTGCCTTGACAGCCAGCAAGGAAATAGGAACATCAGTCCTACAACAACAATGTTCTGGATTTCCTCAACAACGTGAAAGAGCTTTGAGTAAAATTTTCCTAGAGTCTCCTGCAAAGAACCCAGCAGACTGCCTTGATTTTGCCCTTACAAGACTTGGAGCAGAAAAACTAGCTGAGCCAAACCAGACTGTTGACATACAGAGCTGTAAAATAATAAATCTGTATTGTTTTAAGCCACCAAATTTGAAGCATTTGTTATGGCAATAATAGAAAACTAATACATGTAGCAAATCTTTTAAAATATAATTGTAAAAATGAAGAGAAAAGCAAAATGTAGATAGTTGTGGTATATTTGACTGAGCTATTTAGCAATCAACACAAATAGAAAAGTAAGATCTAGTTACAACATTACAGGCATCAACATACTTAAGAGAGATATAAATGAGTAACAACTATAGCTGTTACTAAGAACAGATAAAGTCTCCTTCATAAAGAGTACCATAATGAACAACGTCCTCAACTACATCCATAGAGTAAATAGAGTAAAAAATATAATCACATAATTTTTCATAAATTTATTAATTATAAGTCAACTACGCAATACCTAAGCATTTAGTGAATGTCAAAAACACAAGACCTCTCTAATATCTGAAACTTCAATTATCTAGAAAACTAATTTCTAAATGATGTTCCAGAAGCATTAATTTTGAGAGAATTATTAGGAGGAATAATGTCTAGTAGCATGCTAGTGCCAGGGGGAGGACTCCAAATCCATGGATAAAAACAAAGATTACCACAAAGCCACTCACTAAAAACCGAGGTCCAAACACTTCTGGCTACTGCATCTTGGTATAGAAGTCCCCATTCAAGCCTTGAATGGAACAATGCTTTCACTCAGAGAAGAGACAGAACAAAATAATCTCCAATAGTGTACAACAGTTCTCCCAGGGCTAGTGGATCCTCTTGATCTCAGTAACAGGGCAAATGACTTAGCACACCCTTCTGATGTTACAGTAGAAGGACACCCTCTCCCTCCTTCCCTGAAGTCTAAAATATTGAAAGCTGAGGGTGTTCCTGAAGGACATTAACAAACAGGCTTAAGCAGAACAAAGGAGTCTTCATTGAGTCTAAAACAGACTCAAGTTGATAAGTCCGCATAAGCTGTTTGGGCTCTTTACCTCTTCATAAATTAGTGTTATAAACTCGAGAGCCATTGTTATGTGGCCAAACCTGGAAATCTAAAGTTTGGGGATAAGACTGCAGGCTTTCTAAACAAACATGATTTTTAAAGTTTCATTAATGAGATAAGTAGGCAAAGAGGATCTCAACATAGTAGACATTTTTGTTGCTGTAAGACGTGGTGAAGTCTTTACTAGGCTAATGTGCATATTTAATCTTCAACTTTGTTAGCAATATCACTTTTAGCTAAAAAATTCAAGATAAAACAATTTCAAAGTAGATTTCTGGGTGTAACTGAATAAATCATCCCAATTTACAGGTTTATCAACTGCATATATGGTACTTAAATTATTTTAGATAGTATGTAGATAGCATAATTTACTGCATTACCATGACACTCCAATTTCCTTGTGGTAAAACCAGCCTGTCTTCATATAAAGAGAATTTTTAGCATTTCGCTCTCTATAACTGGCAGGATGGACATCGGAAAAATGAAATGCTAAGCATATCTACATGTGGCATTGTTATTAAACTGTAAGTATTTCAAAAAAGACTTCCAGTTTACAACTCTGTTTTTCCCAAGAAAGTGAATCTTTCTTGTAACTTGGACTCTCAATTCGGTGTCATTGTTTAACACAAATCAGGGAAATAGTCCAATATATTGGGGATCAATATTAACTTGAATCTTTGTCTTTTATGTTAAGATTATTTTTATCAGAACTGTAGATATGCACTATATCTAACATGTAAAAGGTATGAATTTATGAACCTGAAAAATAGTCAATTCCATAATCCCAAGACACTGTAAAAACTTATTTAACCAACCATAAACCTGACAACTGACAGATGTCTAGATGAAACCAGATGCTTGTATTTAGTGTTGAGACATAAAAATAAACACAGACTAGAATAAATCATAATAGAGTAATCCAGTTTTCTACATTATAGAAAGGAGTGGGGATAGTTAAAGAGGTTCAAATTCTACTCAAATTATTGGGTACCATATCATCTTGTAATAACAGAACTTTCCTAAATCATTGGTTGGTCTAAACTTTCTGACCACTTTAAACACCTCTTATAAACTTGATTGGCGTGAACATGAACACATTATTATTAAAGCTGCTAACAGTAAAATATAATATCCCAGAAGACGTTCATTCATTCATTAACTTCCAAACACAAACTCAGAAGTGAACTGATACAAGTATCTGCCATAGCAAGCAGTAGAAGAGAATTTGCCACCCAGGAAGGCAATGGTAAGTGTTGGCCTTGTCCTGCTCTAACTTGCTCTGACTTGTTTCTCCTTTCCACAACATTGTTTGTTGATGGGATTGCCTCTCTGAGGAATGGCAATCTTGGTAACCAATCCCCTCACCCACTACTGAAGCTACTGAAAAAGTGAGATAAAATAATTCAGAAATATTTGTTAGGGAAATCCTTGAATGTTAGTGTGGAATTACTAGAGAAAAAAAATGGGAGAAAATAGAAATCCAGACAAGTGAATCCATCATTCAGGACTCTTTAGTTCTTACAGAATTTACCATGTAGAAGAGGCTATGGGAACAAAATCAAAGTCTGGGGTCTTCTAAAAGAGTGACCCTGGGAAATCAACATTGAAGTTGGACGGGGACCCCAATGCAATGGATAATAGAACTGAGCATGAAAACCAAGTTTCCCATGATTTGTATGACCCGAAGCTTGGTTTTGAGTCATCTATATAGAAAAATCTCATGCCTCAAGGTTGAATTAAGGTTAACTGGATTGTTAGGGCCTGTGGCAATGGTAATTAACAATACACTTTGGTGTAAAGTAACATTTTCCTGGGACTCAAGCTAATTTCTAGAAATTAAACTTTAAACTTAATATCCATCACACAAAGATCATCAGAAACATAATGACAGAAGTCTCCATGAGTGAGAAGCAAGAGAAATGATAGACTGATGGGCACTCAAAGATACTGGAATTATTGACATAGTTATAGATATATACCTTTAGTATTTTTAAAGAGATATAGTTTGAATTACATCTCTATCACTAAGCTTTAGTTTGGGGCACGAAAATGGTAAAGTTGCATAAAAGATTTGCTGAAGAACTATCTAGATATCATAGAACTGAAAAATACTAGTACATGAACTAAAATAAAATATTCAGAGGTTTTCTTTGGAATAAATTAGATATACATGAAGCAAAATTAAGTGAAGTACAATGCAGACCTAACAAACCAAAAGGAAATAATCCAGAATGAAACCCAGGAAGTGGAAGGCAGAAGTGGAGGTGGGAGGTGGAAACAGAAGGGAGTTAAAATGATATAGCAATAAAGTGTTTAAATATGTTATTTAGAGTTTCAGAATGAGAAGATGCAGAAGCAGTATTTGAAGAGATGAAAGATAAAAATATCTCAAAGTGATGAAATATACCAAATTATAATTTCAAGAAACCCAATGATCCTAAACAAGGTAAATAAAAAGAAATATAAAACAAGATATATCCTAATGAAACTGCAGAAAACCAAATAGAACATTTTCAAAGTAGCCAGAGAGAAGCCAAAACATAGTCCTCTACATGAAAATTCTAACATCTTGTTGTTGTTTTTCCTATAGCTTTTCATACTAGTTTCACAATGGGTTAGAGATTTTCCTTCTAAATATTATAAATGAGTTATGGTTAAGTTTATGAAAAGAAATAAAGGGCTTTAAATCTCTCAACTGACCATTTTGCATTAAGTTCACATTACATTTTCATCATTGGATAATAAAAATGAGCATTAATATAAACAGAGAGAAAATTTATTTTCTAAACGGATAGATTTTCAAAGTATCTCAACACTCTTGTTTTCCCTGTCTTTACTGGGAAATGAAATGACAACCATTATTAAATGAGATGATAGATGTCACAGAGTGCTATGTCCTATTAAATGCATGGACACAAATGAGCTTGAAAAAACAATCTCCACATTAGAAAAACAAACAAAAAACCTTTCCCTTTCTGATCAAGAAAATCAAGTTAAGGAAACTACTGTGCTTAACACATTTGTCAGATATATGTTACATTTTGGTTCTAGAGCTAGGTTTTCTAGTCTTTAAAAACAATTAAAACTTAAATGTTGTATGACTTGTATTTTTAAATGTGAAGTTAAATGTTATGGCAAATTGTCTGAAATACTGCTGCTTAGGAAACTCTCACTCCAAATCGACTCACCCATTTAATTCAAGCCCTTATCCCCCTTATCCTGGCAAGAGAGAGAAGTTGAAGACAATTCTGATAGAATTCTTTGGTACAATTTTATAATATTTTTCTGCAATTCTGAAATTTAAAAGCCCTAAAATCCAACTTTTTTACTTCTTTCATTTGGCCATAGAACCTAACTGAAATAATCAGAAGGCCATTGCTATTCTTCATTTAGACAATTTAGGGTAAATTTGCTACTTTTTTTCTTTTTGCTAGCAAATTTCCTACAAAAATATTTATTGTTGGAATAAGGTTGCTGCCACAGACACCCTAGGGGTGTTTCATAATACATGGTACATGCATCTTTTTAAAACTCTAAAATATGCTTAATTCTAAACACATCTGGCACAAAAGCTTTCCGAGTGGGATATATTCTTGTACTAAGCAAAAGTGAAGATCTGTTGGGGGCAAATGTTTATAAATATATCATTACCTCCAAACAAGGACAGATCATAATTAACAAATTATAAGATTGCAGCTCTTGAGTGTTTCCTTTGGGGTAGAGTGCAGAAGGCCACAGGGAAATATAAAGAAAATATTCTCATCTCTACAGTTTACATTTGTGGAAAAGGCAATTTGCTTAAAGTTTTGCACTTAACAGTGGAAGATCTACACCTTTCAAAAAGACATATATTACTGCTACATTTAGAAGACAGTATCTACCAATAAAAATCAACTTTAAATTTTAATAGGAAAAAGAAACACAATAGTGTCCTGATATTCAGTTTCAATACTTCTTGTTTTTCTGTAACTTGAATTCATGGAGATTTCAAAAATATGGGTAGATGGGTTATTACTCTCTATAGGCTACTATACTGGCTGTTTTTCTCTACTTTAACCTCTATACCAGAACCACTTTTCAGAGCCCCAAATCTTGGGCTATGACAGTGGAAAATTAAGGGTTTATTTAATATTTATTTTCCTGCTGGATTTTCTAGAATTAAAAAGTCATTAAAAATGAGAATACTCTAAGCAAAATAGGTTAACAAAGATTCAAATTGCTACAGGAAAATTTACTATACACACACACACACACACACACACACACACACACACACACTAGAGACCCGGTGCACGAGATTCGTGCATGTGGGGGCGGGGGGTCCTTCAGCCCAGCCTGCAACCTCTCACAGTCTGGGAGCCCCTGGGCCTAAGCTGTCAGTTGGACATCCTTAGCACTCCTGCAGAAGTGGGAGAGGCTCCCGCCACCGCTGCTGCACTCGCCAGCCTGTGAACCCGGCTTCTGGCTGAGTGGCGCTCCCCCTGTGGGTGTGCACTGATCACCAGGGGGCAGCTCCTGCATTGAGCGTCTGCCCCCTGGTGGTCAGTGCGTGTCATAGTGACCAGTCGTTCTGCTGTTCGGTCAATTTGCATATTAGCCTTTTATTATATAGGATAAATGAGATACCAAATTACGCATCACTATCAGACATCACTTGAAAAATCAAATTTACTTTATGTATCTTGGTGGAAAATTGGCCGATTTATACAGTACCAATTGGGAAGAAAATAGACCAATAAAGGGTGACGAGAATAAAAGTACAGGTTACTAAGACTGATAAGTTCTGATTTAAATATGTATTAACTTTTTATATAGAAAGGTGACAATAGGTCATATATACACAACTGTGAAGATCATCTTGTGTGAATAAAGATCAGAGGACAGAGATTAGGCATACCTGATGTTTAAATAAATGCACTTAAACTATAGTGCAGTTTTTGAAGTAAGAATAATTCTTTTCAATTTCCATTACAAAAGGACAATAAGCAAATGTATAAGCATAGAATGATCATGTTATTCATAAAAGCAAGATAAATGTATTTATTGAATAATCTCTAAAACCAGATACAGGCAATTTATCCTAAAAAGTTTCAATAGTCAGAGACAAATTAATTCTGACTGTTCAAGTGTTTGTTTGTATTGTTTTTTTTTTAATTCTTTGATATGAAAAAATTGGAGGAAGGCAGAGGGAAAAAATAACCAGCATGGGAGTAATCCCATTATCTTCTTTCCAAGGGGAACACGCTTTTGATTTGCCCCATTATTGGTGAATTTAACTTGATTACGGTGGTGTCTATCCTTTCTCCCCTGTAAAATTATTCTTTTTCTCTTTGCAACTGGTAAATACTACTTTGAGACTGTCAATAAACCATTCCTCATTGAAAAAAAAAAAGCCAGTCGTTAGTTAAAAAGAAATTCACTCCCCGAGAAATATATACTGGATAAATACAGTTGGTCTTAAGCAATGATGTTGAAATTTTATATCCAAACTAAAATGCATTTTAACTTTGCAGTGTTATTTTTATTGGGAAGGTATTAGAAATGGAGTAAATTATATCCATTATCTCTAATATATATTTTCACATACACATACATAATTACATATAAAAGTTATTTTTTCAATAATTTTATATGTAATTTAATAAATGATTGTACCTATAATATTTTAATAAATGAGACTCTAAAAGCATCTCAGCTTAAAATTTACTGTGTAAACCTTATAAATGTTTCTTAAACTAACTTACATCACAAAATTCACAAACTGATTTAATGAAGATTAAAACATTCTTCTTATACACATATGCACATACATAGTCAAATGACTATACTTTAATACATCAGGTCTTTCAAACATATATTAAATAATAACTATTGAAGTAGAAAAAAATAACAACCCAAAACATGTAAAAAGTAAAATTCTTAAATTAAAAAATATATTTAATTTATCACCTCACATCTTACTTTTAGCTAGTCATCTTAGTTTTTAAAATCCAATTTCAACTTTCTTTTATCCCATATTTGTTTTAGTAATTTATTATAATTTATGTTTATGTTTATTATTGTATTATTAATCATTTAAATTATAAGACAATTTATGTCATCTTAGCTTTGTTGTTCTACAATTTGTATCTGTCCTGTAGAGTGACAAAACACACACACACACACACACAAAACATCCAAAAGAATAAAAACATATAAATTCACTGCAATAACTGTGTAAGTCAAATTTTATAAAGTAGAAAAAATAAAATATTCTCATTAGGAATAGGGAAAACTAAAATAGTGGATACAAGTTTTAAACATTAGATATTACTGTTTCTTAGGAACCTAATTCATGTTGTTCTCAATATCTAAACCCAATCAAAAGCATTGGGAGAAAAAAAAAAAGTGTTTGGGGAAATGGTAAAAAAAACCTGCAGTTACCTTCTGCCACTAGATGGAGCCCAGGCATCTATATGGCAAAATCCTCACTGAGTTTACAATTGGCTATACCTATTTGATTACTCAGAAACTGACAAATGAGCTATACGATCTGAAGGTGTGGGGGAAAATAGGTATTATTTTAGACTGTAGTATAGGCAGATGTTACTTAATTAGAAGTAGACATTACTTCTTTTCTTTAGGGTCCTCCTTCCTGAATACAGATTCTCCAAAACACAAAACACACAGACATCTTTAATTTGTGCCTGCCTCTCAACATTCTATTCTGTAAAGGCTTATCAGAAATGATCAATAACTCTCTTAAGATCATTCTAACTTTATTTTAATTTTTTTCTGAACCTACTTATCATATGAAACATTCATTCTTGTTCTTGATCATATATTTCTCTTATGGGTGGTCACAATGATTTCATTTAACGAAACTGTCTTCTCTATCATGAGAAATGACAAAACTCTATGATCACCCCCATGGATATCAACTTCAAAAATACAAATGGCCTACTTGACACAAACAAATACCATCAATTTGTTGTGGGTTGCACCTTTAAGCCGCTGGGAAGAGGGCAATCATAGAGGAAATATTTCTATGTGCAAAAGGCATGGCGAGGAAAAAAAAAATCAGACATTTGGTGCATCCCACCTTCAATAATTAAACTGGTCAGATTGCCAAGTATTATCTTGGACAATATTAAAAAAAAAACCTATAGTCCCTGGACCAAGATGGGAAAGATTTTGTGAATGGCAGCAAAATTTACAACTTTCCAGAGAATAGAACTTTGGTATTATCATCTTAATGTAAACAATTGTTGTTTTTATATCTTCACCCAAGGATATGCTTATTGATTTAAGAGAGAGGGGGAGGGGAGAGAGAGTGAGGGGCAAGAGAGAGGGAGAGAGAGAGAGGGGGGAGAGATAGAGAAAGACATCAATGTGAGAAAGAACCTTGACTGGTTGCCTCCCACAAGAACCCTGACTGGGGATTGAATCTGCAAATTTTCAGTATATGGGGTGATGTTGCAACCAACTGAGCCACACTGTCCAGGGCCATTGTTTTTGGTAAATCCTGAAAGTTCACAATGTACAGGAAGATTGTGACTAAAGAGCAAGAGAGACAGTCAGAACTGCCCAGTTAATCCTTTCTTGAATTTTGGATTGTTATTGCTTAAGCCACTAATATTTAGGATAATTTGTTATGCAGACATCATAACTACAACAGGAGTAACATATCTGATAAAAATGTTGTGGGGACAATTTGAGGAAATGTATCTAAAGAGGTTAATACAGTGACTAGTGCACAGTATATGCTTAAAATACGGAAGTAGGTGCTACTAAAATTGTGTTTGTGAGTGTGAGTGTGAGTGTGAGTGTGTGTTTGTGTGTGTCCAGGTGCTTAAGCCCAGGGAAAGGGATAGAAAACCCTAATTCAGGAGAGGCTGTGCTTTTGCAACTTGTAGGCTAGACTAAGTGTTTACTAAAACATACTTTCTCTTCTGCTGGGCTAGATTTTATTTCCCAGCCTCATTTTAATTAAGAATGGCCATGTGACTAATCCTGCCAAGGCAATGAGAGCAGAGATTATATGTGCTGCTTCCACCAGGGCCTGAAAACTTTTCTTTTTTTTTTTGTAAGACCTTTTTAAAAATTGATTTTTAGAGGTAGAGGAAGGGAGAGAGTTTAGAGAAACATCAATGTGAGAGCAAAACAACAATCAACTGCCTCCAGCATGCCCCGTATGGAGGATCGAGCACACTACCTGGGCAGGTGCCCTGACCAGGAATTGAACTGGCAACCTTTTGGTGCATAGGGTGACGCCCAACCAACTGAGCTACACTGGTCAGGGCCCAAAAACTTTTCAATGGATAATCTTCTACTCTTCTTCTACTTTTTTTTCAGAATGCAGGGGAGGGTAAAAACATAAGATAGAAGGAGCCTGGGTTCCTATAAGACCACGTAAGAGCTACACACCAAACAAGAACACTAACATTGGTCTTTTGTGAGCAGAAAAATAAACTTCTATATTTGTAAGGCACTGGTACTTTGGAGTTTATCCACTGCAGTAGGTAGTATGATACTAATTGATGTACACCCTTATTGGACCCTCATATCTTCCTATCAGGATACCCTCTCTTACTGGCATGCTACTTTATGTCTGATTCTGGCTTGAATTGTAGGAATTTAACAAGATATAAGGAATTGAATTGATCTCAACTGTTAAAAGTCCCACTGAGAATAAGATCTGTTTCATCAGGAACTTTCACTAAATCAAAATCAAAAAGATCACATTTTCAATGTACTTCACATACAATTTCCTTTATCCTAATATATTTTCTCATTATATCCTCTTTCTGATATTTGACCACATTTTGTCTTTTCACTTAACGAGCTCAGCTAGAGCTTCTGGTCCAATCAGAAACCTTGTGTTCTGATTTTCTCATTTATTAGCTGTATGACCTTGGACAAGTCAAAATTTAAAAGAAGACCTTTCTTGTATAATTTCAATATTTAATCTGAAATGAGATAAAGTAAACAAATCAAGGATCCCATGAAAGTACCTAGTACTAGTAGCAGCTTAATAAATAACTATTATTCAAAATAAAAATTATTTACCAAAATGTCTTACATTTATTACCAAAGTAAAATTACATTTCACTTTTTTTGAATACATAATGATATTAAAAAGTATATATTTTTATATCCCAATTCTCTGGCAGATAGTACAGAGGAAAATATCTCAAATTATGGTATAAATTGCATAATGCATTCTGAGCATGTGAAAGTTAAATGGATCAGTAACCCCCATCCCTTTTTTTTAAACCTTGAAATATCTCTGCTGTAGAAAACCTTCATGAACATTATAAGGGAAAGCTTATAGCCCAAACATACAACCTGCAAATTAAATTCAACTCTATCTTACCATAATATTTTCTACTAATGCGATGATACATCTGACAACATTTAACAAGCTTTCTGATATTTATTTCAGAGCACCACTTTGTAGCCTGAAATGGATACTCATCCCAGCAGGTGTCAAGACTCAACAACAATCCACTTTCAAAGTTAAATGAAAATTACACACTGAAATTCTATAAAGAAAAAAACTCTACTCATCAACCCCCTCCCCACCACCACCACCACTACCAAAGACTTCTTGCACAATATTCTCTAAATGAAATTGCACTTAACTGATACAGTAAATGAATCTGGCGAAAAAATCCCTGTGGCTTAAAGAAACATCAAAGTCAATTTCATAAATGAGAAATAAAATGTGACTTCCTTTCAACAAAACAAACACCTTTATGCTGATTCTTTACCACATTAACAAGCAATTTAAAGTCCATATATTTCCTTTGAACTTGGTAGTAAGTTTCAGTGTGCCTAGTATGTTGATGTTAAATATGGATCTGACAACTGCTAATGTATATACCCTTTGGGTTACTTGATACTCTATAGAGACACACTACTGAATTAAAAAAAAAAAGGAAGAAAAAAAAAGAGTTACTTCCATGAGTTCAAACATTCACTTGTAGAGAAAATGACTACAGAAAACCATCACTATTTAAAGTGCTTAGAAAATACTGATTATCCAAATGATTTTATACTAATCTAGACATAACCATTTATAGCTAAAAAGACAATTGTAATAAATATCTGTGAAAAGTGGTTAAAATAATTGTAGTTTGGTATTTGATAGTCATTTTTATTTGCATAATTTCCAAATTTCAATAGCATTTATTCCTAGAATATCTTTTCTCCAGTGCTGTCAATATATCAACATTTCCTATAAACTCAATTTGTTAAATGCCCAATAAAAGTTACTACAGAATACAAGTAAGCCCAGAGAAGTGTGAAGGAAGCCATCAGTGGGAGGAATTTATCTCCCACAGCACAAAGAGGATTCCCAACAACAGTAACGCTCCTGATGAAATAAAAGAAAGTTTCACAAGCACCTTTATTTTTTCCTTTGTACATAAAAAAGAACTATTACTAAATGACTTAAAAAGTGGCCAAGGAAGAGGCAACCAGGAAAGAGGGACTCACAAAGCAGATATGAAACTCCATACATCATCTTGAAAAGATATGCGGAGAACTATTACTAAATGACTTAAAAAGTGGCCAAGGAAAAGAGGCAACCAGGAAAGAGGGACTCACAAAGCAGATTTGAAACTCCATACATCATCTTGAAAAGATATGCGCGAATGTGCAATTTCAAATTCTTCTCAAGCTTCTGACAACAATAAAACACTTCTCAAAAAGTGTTATTTACGTCCTTGTGATTAATGTAAGAAATATGTATGTGCTAGCTTGTGTATTTACAATTACAATTATTTGCTTTCCAATAGTAATGTCTTTGAGGAAAAAACTATCACCTCATTCCATTCTCCTTTTGTGATATCAGAGTGACTGAAAAGTAGGTGATTAGAAAATAACAATCTGTTGTAACTTCAACCTCGCTCTCCCCTGGGGCAGTGGATTATTCCTACATCATAATATCTGTTAGTTAATACCCAAGGCTTCACCCAACTTCAAAGCAGAGATATTAAAGGCTCACTTTCCACTACAAGCAGGTGTATTTTTATTAGCATTCTCTTTCAAAATTGCTATGACTTCACTTGCGGATATCCCGCCAACAGCCATTATTGAAAGCCTGACTGTAATTGCTAGGTTACATGCAACGTCTGAAGCACAAAACCAATGTCACTTACAGCCCTCCAACAATTGACTGAGACCAAGTGTTACATCATTAAAGCTGAATTACAACACACCCATGGCGTGTTTTCCATGTGTGCTATTTTAAACAATAGTAGAGCAAAACCTGGCTATAAATTCACAGATCCCCAATTTGTTCGAACTCATGAACAATAAGAGCTGTCCGAGAGTCTTTTCTGGCTCCATTTGAGTCAGAAATGTCATGCACCAAAATTAAATGTCTGTTTGGATTTTACTGGAGATGGAAAGGCTAGCTTTATGTTGTAAATTTAAACAACCTGCCACAAAGGGAGACTCGCATTTGTATCGCTTGGGAAGGCATATTCATCTCTAATTGCTTAGGGTAACACAAATAAACGAAGGTAAAGTGTTCAGTTTCTTAACTGGTTTTGTGTAGAATAAATCAGATGAAGTGATGATGGCCTGGGTTTTCTGTGGGTCCAGATTGGATTTCTTTTCTTTGATAGAGTTGGATGTAGAATACATACATTCAGTTATTGTTAATGATCAGGAAGTTTTCTGGGAATTCATGAAAATTCGGTAAGATATTCATTAGTGCTGATAAAAGAATATTAGCAGGATACTCACATTATTTTTTTTCTAATTAGGTTCTACCCATTCCATCATTTGGTGATCTAAGTGGAAATAATTTTTCTGTCATAGTGGTACGCAAAGCTATCATAATTACGTTTTTAGGAAGGTGGACAACTTTTTATTCAGCTTCAGTAATTTTTATGGTGCCTAGATTCCACCGGAAAATATTTAGTCACTCGCTTACTTGGATAGAAATCCATCCCCTGGAATAGAAATCATGGTCAACATGCCAGCATCTTTGTGCAGACAGGCCCTGAAAATATATACTAGGCAAGGCCATTGCCAAATGACTTGTGTCTGGCCAGAACTACCTTTCAAATGTTCTCTGCATACCAGTAACTGTTAAGATTTATTGCATCATGTGTAAATATATTTAAGCTTTCATATCAATAATTAGATAATATAGTAGCAGTCTACATTCTATATATTACCTGTCTTCAGTTATGGTTTCAGTAGCCACAATTAATATTCAGATTTCTCACCAAAACCTAACAGTAGTCTTCATGTTACTTTAAATATTCATATTAAACCCATTCATATGAAAAATTCTACACACACACACAAAACTAATTCATAGAGAAATTAGTTTAGCTTCTTAATACATCCCTATTATGAGAAAATACTTCATAATAAACAGAAAATCTACTCCAAAATACAGAAGGAAACTGGGGCCCTGTAAAAATATACATTAATCCTAAAGCTAAGTGCTAAGCCAGGCTAAATCAACTACTCCTGTACTCTCTATTATTTAAATCCTTGCATTCATGTAAAAAGTAACCTCTATGCACACAAACACACATACATACACATCAAAAAATTCTTTGGCTCATCACTTCTACCACATTTAATTCACAAATTATGAAAGCAAAAGGAATCCATCACATCCACTAAGGCAGCAAAAAAACAAACCTATGCTCTCACCACAAATATATGTCCACCCAGTTCTTTCCTTTATTTAGGAAATCTCAGTGCCAACTGAATCAAAGCAACCATACTATTTTAAGGTTTATTTGTTTTCTTTAAATTTGGCGGGCACTGTTCTTTCCTATAAAATTGGTTAACTCAATATGGAAAAAAATATCCACCATTGACTTTCAGCATACCCACTTGTTATTCTTCATCTTGAATCCCAAAATTAATCTTACTGATTCATGTTTAAGGATTGGTGTTGAATAAAAAATATTTTGTGAAGTTATGTGTTCTGAGTTCATGAATTTGGGGAAATTTAATTTAAATAAGTGCCATTGAATATATTAGCCACATTCTTTAGATTCTAGGATCTGGGCTGTTATACTCATTCAAGAATTTGTCATCAGAATACTTGGTGTGTTTTGACACACACTGAAAAAGCAAAAGAGAATCTAAACTTCATGTGATTTCCAATTTAGACCTATCTGGTAAGACTTACTTTGTGTAGCCTTTACATGATTAAAAATACATTTGTTAAGTAATTTCTTATCAGGCCCTACACATATTTCAGCAAATTATGATGACCCGGATATTATTTACATTTAGACTGTAATTTTCCCAAACCATACAAACAAAACCATTTTGACACCTGGTCCTTTAAAGTTCATGAACTTCAGCATCTAAAAACATGTGCAAGATTGTCAAACATTCCAGTGCCCTCCCTGGGGCACCCAAACATATGTAACCGTGTATATCACAATGTTTCATGCCATCAAGTTTCCTTGGAAGAAATAACTGGGTCCTTTAATCAAGGCAGCAAGATGTCACATCTCTGAATCTGTGAGATAAGGAGCAAGGGCTTTGACGGAGACGCTTAACGGCAACCACAGCTTTCTAACATTTGAGTCAAGCATACTTGCTCTTTTGAAACTTTCTTTCATTCAAAGCCCATAAATAGTACCAAATAAAAATGCTAGAAGTACACAAGAGGAAAGCCCTTAGGCCAAAAATCACATTTCAATTACAAAGCACATTTTATAATTATATAATTTATATTATCAATCATTGCAGGAGGAAAGAAGTCTAAGAAGGGGAAAGAGGAAATGAGAGGAGGGATTACCCATAAAATAAGGGTGTGCCCTATAGTTTAGCACAGTCCACAGGGACATTTGATGACCTCCACCCCAGATGCTCATCTCTGTCTTGTCAGAGATCTTCCAGGTTGAACAAAGGATTTTTGGAGAACGGGGCATGTGGGAAGGTGGATAAATCCACCCTTACCTGAAAGATACGCAGCAACTCCCCAGAGAAGAGCTCTTTATAATTCTGCCAGGGGGAATGGGAGGGCCAACTGCAACCCACCTGCTCACTCTACACCATCTTACAGCCTGCTAGCAAAACATACACAAAATGCCGCCACAGCAGCAGCCGTGGTACTCAGGGACAAAATGTCTTTAGCAGTCTTTGTCCACCTGTCTCTGAGTGCAGCGACTGGCTGAGTCCTGCCAGCTGTTTCTTACATTTACCAGATTGCTGGCCCTTTTGCCCATGGACAGATAAATTAAGGCACCTGGGCTCCACCTTCCCAGTTTTGAACAGCAAGAGGAAGCTACTCTCCTATGGATTCTCAGCTCCAGCAATTAACTGAAGAAAGCATTAAGGGCTGCAAAACAGACACAATGGAGGATCTGGGGTTGTAATTAGGCAGTGACTTGGGCTGGCTGGCGGGAATATGTCATAAAAACTTTATCTCTGGTGGAGAGGACTGTTTTCTAAGTACTTTATAAATACTTTCATGTATGTGAATGAATAAAGTTTTATTTTTTAGCCATCTATAGACATTTTAATATGTTGATTTAGTATTTTCTCTGTGTAAAACTCTATTTTACATTTTTTGAGGTAAAATTCGCATAACATAAAATTATTTTAAAGTGTACAATTTAGAAGCATTCAGCCCAATGTTGTGCAAGCAACACCTCTATCAAGTTCCAAAACATTTTTATCACTCCAAGAGAAAAAGGTATATTTTCACACATTCTTATGATACACATTTAAAAGTTATGCAAATTTAACTGCAGATAAGAATATAGTTGCATTTGAATCATTTCAATTACTGTTACACAAAATGTTTTGCCACTGTCTCTGTTTTCAGATTTGGTAGCTGTGAAGCTCTGACCTTCTTAGATTATTTAATTTGAAGGTCAACATTTGATGGAGATGTACTTTCAAAACTCTTCCACATGCACAAAGCTCCATAGGTTTCCTCTTCCCTCACTGCGGTCCCACTCAGGAACCAGAAAACCTAGCACTCTAACCATCTTAACAATTAAATCAACTTTAAAATAAATGTATTGTTGAGTGTGTAAGTGAATGAACAAATAAGAGGATGAATGGAAGTCTTATTTCAAAAGTGAGTAGATTTCATGAGCACCTATACTGAACCTTTCATTAAAAATGTAGTGCACAGAATGAATCACCTTTACCTAATCACACTGCCCGTAAGCATTTATATGTTACTAGAGGCCCAGTGCACAAAATTCGTGCACAGGTAGGGTCCCTAGTGGTTGCTGTCTGGGGGGGCCTCCCTTCCCCAGCCACCTGCTGCCAGCACCGCCCCCCTGGTCAAACTCCTGGTCAAACTCCCAGTTGAGGGGACAATTTGCATATTAGGCTTTTATTATATACAGACTTATGTTTGATAGTAGGAGGTTGAATCCCAGCTACTTGGTAAAGAATCAAGAATTGGTAATGATACCAAGTGATCTGGCTCATGTATAAATTGGTTAGAGTACAGTTTTTGAAAAGTAAATGCTACCTGGTGTTTCTCAAATAGAAACTGTTTCAATTAGAAATAATCATTATATCATTAATTAAATAATCATGAATTAGATTTACATAACCTTAAATAAAGTACTATGAGCTAGTGCTGAAGTTGTTTTATGTTTCCATTTTTAAATATATATTTTTATTGATTTCAGAGAGAAAGGGAGAGGGAGAGATATAATCATTGATTGGCTGCCTCCTGTATGGCCCAACCTGGGGACTGAGACTGAAACCCAGGCACCTGCCCTGACTGGGAATCCAACAGTGACCTCCTGGTTCATAAGTGGATGCTCAACCACTGAGTCACACCAGCAGGGCATTTGTTTGCATTTTTGTAGTTTGAATAATGAAAGAAACCTATCCTATCTCTCTAAACTCATCAATTCCCATGGATACTTAACAGATGTCTCCTAAATTTAAATCTTTAGCTTCGACAACTCCTGTTCTTTCCAAAGTTACATTTCCACATATAGATACAGAGTAGTCTGAAATTCAGTGGATAAGCCAGGAAGGGGTACATACAATTTTACGTCAATAGAATACAGAAAGCATTTAAACCCATAAAACTGGGTAAATTGCCCCAGGTTGAGGAGAGATGACAGAGTGAACGTAAGAAGAAGGAACCCACCAGGCACTATAAGACCTGAGGTTCAGGAGAGGAGTTGGTTTCAGTGGATGAAAAGAAGTGACTAGTAAGGCAAGAATAAAACTTGCAAGAGTGCGCTGGGGTGGAAACCAGAAGGAACAGTGAAAGAGGAAAGGTCAAGGTTGTTGCTCCCAAATTAAATTAAAGTGAATTCATAAATGTCTTCCAGATCCATTTCTACCGAAGAAAGCTCAATCACCTTTAAAATCCAGTGTTAATGACTTCACTGGTAAACTTTCCCACCCCCCATCATCCCCTACCTCTGCCATTAGACCAGGCCTTATGTCTTAGGCAGTTTAATCAATAAATAGCTCAGAATGGGAATATTTTGAGGAAATCAAGAGGATTAGGCATGCTGTCCTGATCAGACTTCTAAAAAATCACTGATTTTATTCAGGTATGCATTTAGAAAGGAATTGTCACATGTGTTAATATTCTGATCAAAATTCATTGTTTTTATTCTTTCTGTGGGAGTACAGAAGAAAAAGTACAGACAGACATCAAAATTGTAACACACAATCAAATGATCTTGGAAAAGTTAATTACCTCTCTGCGCCTCAATTTCCTTATCTGAAATGTGGGGCTAATAACATGCAATAACAAGTGCTGTGCGGAGTAAATGAAATGGGTAAGTTCTAAGGATACCCCTTGAAATTATATATTAGTGGGATAGTGTATCTTCCAACTCTCCACTGTAAAATGATCAATTCTATCCTATATAATAAAAGGGTAACATGCAAATTGACCCTAACAGCAGAACGACTGGGAATGACTGGTCACTATGACACACACTGACCACCAGGGGGCAGACGCTCAATGCAGGAGATGCCCCCTGGTGATTAGTGCGCTCCCACAGGGGGAGCTCTGCTCAGCCACAAGCCAGGCTGATGGCTGCCAGCACAGCGGTGGTGGCAGGAGCCTCTCCTGCCTCCTCAGCAGCGCTAAGGATGTCTGACTGCAGCTTAGGCCTGCTCCCCGCTGGCAAGTGGATATCCACCGAGGGCTCCTGGGCTTCCAGAGGATGTCTGACTGCCAGCTTAGGCCTGATCCCCCTGGAAGTGGGCCTAAGCCAGCAGGTGGACATCCCCTGAGGGGTCCCAGACTGCAAGAGGGCACAGACAGGCTGAGGGACCCCCCCCAGTGCACAAATTTTTGTGCACCGGGCCTCTAGTTTATTAATAACTATGTACCTTTTATGATAGAATATATCAGTCTCTTTCTCTTAATACATCCAATAGAAAAGTGCCTTTTTGTCAATGAGAGCTTGAAGACTCTACTTGTTCATTCACCCTTATTTCAACTTAATTTAAGGATTAAATATCAAATTATAGTAACTATATACTGTATCAAATATTTAACTGATTTACTATTCTAACTCCAGCTTACTTCTAAGTTTTATAAAATGTAAACCAGACAGACCCAAATCTTTGCTTTAGAATTTTTGAACGAAAGGGGTCAGCAAAAGAGATTAAAGAATCTTTAGTAGGTCCAGGTTTATTTTTTGGTATTTATGATATCTTAGTCTTTCAGGACATATTACCTTTATTCAAAGGACAAATTACAAAAGTGACAAAGTTCTGAGTCATATGTACAATTCCTTACCCTCCTTGCTTTACCTCACTGCTGTTTTATTTTTATGTACATATGGTTGAAAATGGCATGAGCTTCATAGTTTCCACTTTCCTTTGGCTATGATAGGAACCACAAAATCCTTGAAAAACTTTTATTTGATGTTAGTTCTTGCCTTTCAAAAATAATTATGAATCACGAAAAAGGGGAGGAGAGAGAAGCATTTATTACTTTGCACTAGAATAGTGAACAAAAAGTGTCCTTCTGGTAACCTGTCCTAAACACATTTTAAAAGTTATGGGTTCAATCCCTGGTCAGGGCACATACAAGAAAAAAACAATGAATGCATGAATAAGTGGATCAAGAAATCTGTGTCTCTCTCTCTCTCTCAAAAATCAATCAATAAAATATAAATAAAATAGATTCTTATCGTGTTTGTCTCTGATCAGTTCCCCACCAACTTCTTCCTTACAAAACCACTTCAGTGATTACACTAAATTGAGAATCTAATAAAATGGCTCCAATGCTTAAAAACACTCCAGTGACATCAGTGGTAATGTCCTGAGAACAAAGTCCAAACTTCTGACATGTACTCTCTACACATCTTTTTCTGCTCTTGCTGGTGTTCATTTTTCTAATATTATCCCTGATGTTCTTCCACTCTCAATAACACTCCAGCCATGAAGAACTATTGTCAATTTTCCAACATGGCAGGCATTTTCTTACCTACTGGCCTTGGCCCGAACTATTTGGCTTGCTTGAAATGCACTTTCTCACAATCCTTCAGTTGGTAAATGCCCATTCATGCTTAAGACACAGATAGTCACCTCGGGTAATCTTATCACACATTGCTGCATTATTTATGTTTTTCTTCTTTGTTTTCTCAATGTGCTTAACTTTAATGTAGCATTTCTCAAACTCCATTGGAATTACTAGCTGATTTTCTCATCTCCTCCCAGTTCTTAAAGACTGGGATAATATTTCATTTGCCATTCTCCCCCAGTATCTGTCTCAGTACTTAGTACTGGTAATTTTGTTGTTATTTTCATCATCCAAAAACAGCTAGCAATTGTTAAACATTTATGATGTAGCAGAAAGTACCCTAAGCACTTTATATACAATATTTCATTTAATTCTTGTAACAACTATATTATTATCCTCAGAAAGCTTACAAACTTACCAATATTCACACAGCTGGTAAGTATCAAAGTTAGAACCCAACCCAAGATTTGTGAGTCCAGAGTCCCTGTTCCTAACCACTATTAACATCTCCATCACAAAGTTGGTAATTTTAAATATTTTTTGAGTATATGAATGATTGGCCTATTAAATCCAAGAAAGGTGAATGAAACATCAATGTTTTATAATAAAATTATTACTCAATATAGTTGAACATTTTCTTATAAACCAAAGAGAGGGTCCTTTAAATAGATTTTGTTTTTAATAGAAAAGAAAATACTGTTTCTTAGAAGATGTAGTAAAAAAAAATAGGTGTGTTAAATTCAGGTGAAGTTCAAAACCCACTGATAGAATTTTTTTCCATATAAAAACCATATTTTTCAAACTAGAAACAGGCATCTCAAACTGCATATACTATATATTAGCTTTCAATCAGCAATGTAAACAATGTAATATAAGCATTACATGGACTCTACATTAAGATAAACCAAACCACTTTTGCCATGACAGATGTAATCACTCAAATTCCATTGGGAAAGAGGTAAGGCATTATTTGGTCTAGATCTCAGTACTTTAGTTAGTAAATAACTCGGGCTTTGTATATTCATTTCCTCATAACACCTATTTCCAACATTTAAACATTACAAAGTGTTTCAAGTGTTCTGGGCTTAGGATTCAATGGTAAAACATGACATTTGTTAATCTTCCTTCATCAGGCAGTTTTTATTTGACAGTTATGGGAATAATTTACTTTAAGTACTCTTTCCTACAAAACTCCTAAATAATAAGAGGAATATTTCATTGTAACCCTTCCTTATACTTAAGCCTCAGCATTTTTTAAAAAAATCACAGATCTAAACATAAAACAGAAGCTACTTAAAAAGTTATACTTGGAAAAATTTAACAATTAGACTTTAGCCAAGTTGCTAATTTAAAAAAAAATTATGTAAGGGTTAAAATCTGAAAAATGAGTTGAGCATATGCAACATATGGCTTTGGAAAAATAGTTATTTTAATGTTGATTATAAGCAAAAAAACAAAGTTGTCTGAATTGAACTGCACCTTAGTATTTTTTAAATATTAGATTCAATTGGTTAAATTAAAAGTGCATTTTCAAGTAACTATTTTCTATATTTAAATTGACATGCTTTTATGTATTATATTTATTTCTTATGCATTCATGGGAAAATTACTCTTTGAAGTGTCAGTGTAGGTTATTTAAAAACATAGGTAATACATTCATATGAATCAACTTGAAAAGATTCTGTGAAAAGTTCTCTTCCACATTTGTCCTCCTGCCATGCAATTCTTCTCCCCAGAGGACTCCAGTGTTACCATGCATGTATGTATGTATGTTTGTATGTCTACTTCCTGACAAATTTTATGCACACATAACCACATATAAATACAAATACTAAAAGATCATGATCCATGCCCTGGCTCCTCATTAACCACGTAACTCTGGACAAGACACTTAACCTTTTAGATGTAGGGCACAGCTATAAGGTGGAAAAGGATAAATAGGGTTTTCCCCATTCTAAAATAGCTCAAATGACGAAAGCTGAGAACAACAGTTATTTTCATCTCAAAGTTTAAGCATCTTCCTTTAACCTGTAATAGGGAATAGAGTTTTTATTCCATGGCACAAAGTTACAGGGACTCACATGCTATCTGTTTGCCTCTTCTGCTTGATGCCTATTACCTGAAAAGGTAAAAACCCTGCCGAGATGACCATTCATGGACTCAAAACTGTTTGTTGCCTCCCTCATTGATGTCTTGAGGGACTGTAGGCTCAGGGTGGCCAGGTTGTTTAATAATTCAAGAAAAAACATTAATCCAGGTTCTTAAAGTCTCCTGATTTAAACATGTTGGTAACTATCAAATTTTAAATGAAAAACAAATAGCTCTGTGTAGGTCAAGCAAAGTACAACTAGGGGTTGAATTTAGCTTACGAACCCTGAGTTTTCAGTATAGACCCTGCTCACTGGCAGACACTGAAGTAAAACAAAGTCTGTTATCCTCCCATCTTGATACAAAAGGGAGCCTATTACTGGTATATTAGACCTATCCTTATGTCAAAAGTAACCCCTTATAACTTCTTTTGCCTGTATTCTTACAAAATAAATTTCATTCATAGTTCTTGCTCTCAAAGACATTTTCCTGTGGTTAACTCCTACTCTTTGTCACATTTGCTATTCCAGAATACCTTTGACATTCATAATGTTCCTATAATGTTTTATAACATAACTAGAGGCCCTTTGCACAAAAATCTGTGCACTCGAGGGGGTCCCTCAGCCCGGCCTATGCCCTCTTGCAGTCTGGGACTCCTCAGAGGATGTCCACCTGCTGGCTTAGGCCCGCTCCCTGGGGATCAGGCCCAAGCTGGCAGTAAGACATCCCTCTGGCAGCCCGGCAGCCATTGGGGGATGTCCACTTACCAGCAGGGAGCAGACCTAAGCTGCAGTCGGACATCCTTAGTGCTGCTGAGGAGGTGAGAGAGGCTCCTGCCACCACCGCTGTGTTGGCAGCCATCAGCCTGGCTTGTGGCTGAGCAGAGCTCCCCCTGTGGGAGCACACTGACCACCAGGGGACAGCTCCTCCATTGAGCATCTGCCCCTTGGTGGTCAGTGTGTATCATAGTGACCAGTCATTCCCAGTTGTTCTGCTGTTAGGGTCAATTTGCATATTACCCATTTATCATATGGGATAGAGGCCTAGTGCACAGGTCGGGGCCAGCTGGTTTGCCCTGAAGGGTGTCCCGGATCAGGGTGGGGGTCCCACTGGGGTGCCTGGCCAGCCTAGGTGAGGGGCTGATGGCTGTTTGCAGCTGGTCACACCCCCTTCGGGTTGAGGGTCCCCACCTGGGTGCCTGGCCAGCCTGGGTGAGGGGCTGA
>NW_005364372.1:6413874-6429029 GCF_000412655.1 Myotis brandtii | reverse complement strand
TTATTTACCTTCTATAATTGAAACTTTGTTGCTTTGAGTGGAGCTCAGAGCCGCTGCGGCAGTTTGGCTTCCTCCATCATTGGGGAAATTAAGCCTCCTGCTTGCTCCAACTCCGTGGCTGCCGGCCGCCATCTTGGTTGGGTTAATTTTCATATAGTCGCACTGATTGGCTGGTGGGCGTGGCTTAAGGCGTAGCGAAGGTATGGTCAATTTGCATGTTTGTTATTAGTGTAGACTAGAGGTCTGAAGCATGAAGATTCGTGCAAGAATAGGCCTTCCTTCCCCTGGCTGCCAGCACCACCTTTGCTCCAGCTCAGAGCCGCCTTCTGCCTTAGTGTGCTGCCCAGAGGCCTGGAGTGGCCGGGTTGGGGCAGAACACCTGTGTCATTGCCATGGCGACGACACAAGCATCCTGGCCCAGCTGCCATCTTTGTTGCATCAATTTGAATATTCCCTCCTTATTGGCTGTGGGCGCCACCATCTTTGTCATGAAGTGACGGTCAATTTGCATATTACATCTTTATTAAATAGGATAATTAGTATGATTATATAATCTGTATTCTATTATATAATATATAACAATGTTTTACATATATATTTTATCAGAAGTGGGAGTAAACAAATGGTGGGTCAAACTAGGTTTACAGTTGTTGGTATGGAAAACAATACAATAATTAATAAATAACAACAGAAGAATAAATTCTGTGTTTCATGTACTCAGAACTGTAAATCTACTTCTGCCTCACCCTTTAAAATCCCTTGTGACTTGTATGAAATCCAAAGAGAACAGTAGAGCATTTCAAAGTCTAATTTTTCTCCAAAGGCCCACATTCCAATGACCCAACTCCATCCAAAGGATACCTGAATTCACTCACCTGTACCCTCTCTCTTGAGAAAATCTCATCGACACATATTTATATTATTACTCCTAAGGTCAAATACATGCTTAAAATGATGCTGGCCAGAACTAAGTACAAATACACTAAATAATGGATGAAACTGCCCAGAAGGCTGCTTGAAGAGAGTAAAAATAATCTCAAACTCCTAAGTAAAACTAAGTATATCATACAGTTTTTTTGAAAACAGGTACTTTCCAAGATACGCTATTTTGCTATAGCTTTACCTAGATTGCTTTCTATTTGCTCCCTTATAATACTAGTATAGAATCTACTTTTTAGGGGCATTATTACTGGAGTTAATATGAATAAAGTATCTCCTCCTTTTCACCTGAAGATTTTCCTCTGAAATAATGAAATAAGCCTGAATGAATACTACCACTGCAGGTTGAAATAAGCCCACCATTTTAGCTGTCATAGGGCTGAATTTAAAATAAGTGGAAATCTCATACAAAACTATTCATAGCCTTCCACAATCCATAAGAGTATTTAGCACATTGAGAAAAATAATTTTTTGCATTGTGATTTGCACACAGCATCAATAACAAAAACAGAAGAGCAACCTTTAAAGTTTCTCTAAATTATCTGCCTAATGCATTTTGATTAAACACGTCCACATGTTTATTGTAAGCAACTAAATATGTCTTACACTGAGATTTCTTTGTGTGAGTGACACCTCAGTGATTTATAACGAACACTTAGTGAGAATAAAGGGAAAGAATTATATACCTCTGGTTACTTTTATGCTAGGCCCACTGACAATAATTTAATCTTGCTGAATATTGATAATATTCTCTGTGCAGGGCTATTACTGGCTTTTGGCACATGGATTCTCAGAGAGCCTTTGTAAAGACTTGCTGTCATTTACTTCAAAGATATTGGCTTTAGGATTCCAATACCCAATGCTCTCCAGATCACAAATTTGTTCCAGGCTCCACTCCAATGACCTGACTCCATTTCCACTGGCCGGGAATCCCTCTAAGCTCCATCCTTACCAGTAAGAAACCTTGTCTGGAAGATGGGTTTATAGCAAGCAATTTTTTTAAAAAAAAATCTACTTCGATAATTCATTTGTTTGGAGTGACTTTGTAGGTTTGAAAGAGCATGGTGGTGATTATATGGAGGTGCAGTCAAATTCTCACAGAGCACAGTGAGGATCATAATTGTATTAGTCCTGTCTTTTATGACCTCATGTGTCATGTACTAAAACATCTCATAGGTTCAACTCTTCATTTCTTAAAGATTTCTTGGAATCTCATTCTTCTTAGTGAATTAATTATATAAATATAAATCAATAGCAACTATTTAATCTGTGTGGTATTGTATTATTTTTAAATCACATAATCAGTATGAAATCTTAAACACTGAAGTAACTTTAGAAATCTACTTCATTCCCTTGACCTTACAGATGGTGAAACTGAGAACTAAGTGACTTTCCTCACATTGTTAATTCATAACAGCATATGTCTGGAATCTGAATCCAATTTTTTCTCCATCTCGTCACAAGTAATTTAAATACATGTATAAAGCTAGGCCAAGCCAGTGTCAGACATTGTCATAAACAAACAAAATTTAAGAGAGGTATTACCTTCTTGTGCTGTAAATGAGATTGAAACCCTTGGTAGAAATAGTATAAATGACAACATAAGCTGTGTGGAAAATTTTCTATTAGCTTTTAATCTGTAGCAGCCAATTCCCCTGGACCTACTATATAGGCATGCAGAGAGGATGACACCCGTTAAACAGCAAACTTAGGAGTGGCAAGTGAGTGTGTCAGGCAGCAACCTTCCAGCGGTGCATGCTTTTCTCTGAGATTACATGTCCAAATGGTGATTAGTGAGCTGGCAGTCTCCCTCGAGACCTAACAGGACAACTAATATTTGAGAGTCAGAGAGTAAAAACTTAGGAGTGGCAAGTGAGTGTGTCAGGCAGCAACTTTCCAGCAGGTGCATGCTTTTCCCTGAGATTACATGTCCAAATGGTGATGAGTGAGCTGGCAGTCTCCCTTGAGACCTAACAGGATGCCTAATATTTGAGAGTCAGAGAGTAGATCTCCACTTCCTCCCTGGAGAGAAGGTTTCAACTGTCAATGGGTTCAATACCAAACAGCCAATTTTGCTCATCCATCTGAACATTTGCCTAGGAAAAGCTGGCACCTGCCATGTTTCACCTCAGAGAAAAGGAATGAACAAATTAGCTAGCTTTTCCTTTCTGTAACAATTTGATCACAGCGAAGTAACTTCCAGAATGTTGTTAAAAGTTACACATAGCTTTTGTTTGTTTGATTTACTCTAAAGGAAGCTTGGTTCACCAGTGACATGCAGAGCTTATGAAGGATAAATGCATGATTTTTGAAAGATGCTTATTAAAAGTTGTTAAGTCTTGTTATTTTTTGTTAATAGTATGAAATCATTAGATAAAATATGACTTTTTAACCTTTTTCACATTATGGCATGCCTGGGAACATTAGGTATTCTAAGTAACTGAATTTTTCAGCCTACTTACAGTTATTCCATGAATATAATAAAATTGTACTATATTTTATGTACACTTACTAATGGTTATTTACTCATGCAGTTCACTAATTAATAAACCTCAATCTAGGAACCAGAGTGATTAATGGGCAAATGTCTACACATGTACAAAGAATGCACATAAAAATGCAAATTTAAACTTACCTCTGTCACCTTTAAATACAGAGATATTTCCAAACACAAAATACCTCTCCACCATTATAAAAGTAAAAACTGTAATACTTTGGGGGGAGGGGGAGCAGGTGCTTAAAAATTCATCTATAATAATAAAAGGATAATATGCTAATTAGACCAGATGTCCTTCTGGACATCATCCCGGATGTTCTTCCAGATGAAGCGGGGGCTAGAGGTAAGAGCCCGGGTCCCGGGTGCCTGCTGGTGGCCAGAGGGAAGTAGCCCGGGTCCTGGTTGTAGTGTAGTGACAGCAGCCAGGGGAAGGAAGGCCTACTCTTGCACGAATTTTTATGCATTGGGCCTCTAGTTTAATTATAAAAGAAGGGGTAGTTCTAAAAACTAAAATTCTATTAATAGTGATTCTTTGGGGTGGGGGAGTTTGATAGCATTTCTTAAAGTTATGAGTGAAAGTTTTAGTGATAAAAATGTATGCTTGAAATTGTCTCTATTTTTTAGCCAGCAGTAGAAACAAAAGCAGACTTCTAAGAAGCGTATCATATATTCGAGGAAAGGAAAGGCCATGTGGTTGAAAGTGCCAAGTGATAATTTGGATACCTGGGTTTTTACTATAATTTTCAATTTGGCTTTAGGAAAATTATGTCATTTTCATGCTACAATTGCTAATGATGTTAATTGGACACATAAACATAAAAAGGTTTATAGCATCATATTAAATAAGCATTAATAAAAGTTACCAAATACCTAGATTTAAAAAGAAAAACTATTGTAAATTTTTATTTAATATCTTAAACATACACATAGATAGAGAGAAAGAAAGTAGGCCAGTGTATTACACAATATGCACATTATTTTTCAGAAGACAGTTTCCATTAACCTTGACTATCTTTACTTGTCAAGCAGTTAATATGACAGAAGAAATAACAGATTCTCTTTTCCCATTAACCTTCGGAAAGGAGACCCCCATTTCCAGTATTTATAACCATTTGACACAATCTATTAAAGCAACGAAAAGACTCCCCCAAACAGAGATCTCCAATTTGCTCACTGTGAATAAAACAAATACATAATCCAAATTTGACCTCACTTTCAAAGGCATATAAGACAGTTTCCCTAGTTGTCTTGCCTATTTTTAAATTTTTTATGGTGGTAAATAAACCTTGGAAAATTCCTTCGTAGATTTTACCACCTGAAACTGCAGCTGTTGGCTGCCACTATCAAAGCCTCACAACTCCAAACTCACGTGCAAACCTCATCAAGGGCAGACATTTCTAATTGATTCCAGAAGTATTTCTTTTGCTGAGATCAGGGGGCAAAGGAAGAATAATGAGCAGCTTTTTAGAGGGAATTGGGGGTTAGGGTGTTGAGGAAAGGGGGAGGGGAGCTTTTAAAATCTCAGGGCTTGGCCAGAAATGCATAGCAATTTTACGGTCAATTGGCGAGAGCATCTGGAACCAGGCATCCTGGCCTCGTAGTTGATGGTAGTGAAACCAGCTTACAGGCAACAGCAAGCCCATAATGAGTCCCTGTCATGTACTAGTGGAAACCACCTTGACGTTCTGCCAAATATCCCTGCACCTTTTTCTCAGGGTCAGGATTCCCCTTAGAGTCCTCCTCAAATATATGAAACACTGTCCCGTGGATCGTAACCCATTTGAGCTATTCGTAAAGGCAACTCAAAAAAGGAAAAACTAAAAACTTAGGTCTTGTATGTGTTTAATTCCTCGAGTGCTGACAAGGCTTTATATCACAAAGCCATGTTTGCTTTCATTCGGGGGATATATTTCAAACGCAGCAGGCCATCTTGTTAGTGCACGGAGAGTGTCGGATGCTCAGGCCATAAATCATAGCACAGCGCGTGGCACACGGGCTGGAGGAGGCTCTTTGTTATTTCAAATGCAGGACAGGTGATTAGAAAAAGGGGCAGGGCCTCTCTTTTTTGAATGCCAAGCAGAAAAACTAGGTGATGTGGAAATAATTTCTTAGGAGTAAATGATGTTTACCTTAAGCCCCTGCTCGTAATTCACCAGGCTGCCACTGGTCGATTACACCCACAACTAAGTCAGGGGAAAGGACAGCCATGAGAAATGGAGGGGATGTGAGTCAACAGGATGGAAGCTGGTTCAGTGGACAGAAATGGGCCATGCAGAAAACTAGACTGCTAACATTCCTGACTTTCTATTTTTACCCAAACAATATAATTAATAGAGATTGGATCCATTTTCCAACTCACTCAAAATTCAAAGTTTGCAATGGTGAACTAAATTCAACATGTTTGCTCTTCTGGTTAATCTACTCTTGGCAAGGAATCACTTCCTGCTTTCAAACAAGAAAAGTAAAGCAAGCAAAAAAAGACAAGACAAAGTAAACTAAACTAAAAAATGCATTTAAAATGCTTCTTTAAAAACTCAATTTTAATGTAAAATTCTGCTAAAAACACCTGTTTTGATAATGTTAGTATAAATTAATCAGAAATATATAGAATGTGTGTTCCTCATAATACACATAATATTAAAATGGGGGGAAAAGTGCTTGATGGTGGAAATCTTTTTGAACCTAAAGTATTTGGTAAAGCACTTGGTGGATGTCCACATGAGGACTTTTAAAAAAGGGCCTAAGGAATAAGGGATGGATGGGCAAGAATAAAAATGTATTTATGTCTCTTAATTTTTAACCATCTTAATAAAAAACATGATATATAGAAAACTATCATGGATTAATATTTTCTAGGGTGCACATTCATAGTAGAAAAATCCCACAGGGCCAATAAATTATAGGAAATTTAATGCGATAATTTATAATGAGGAGACTATAGAACTAGTCTCCTCATTTTATAAAACAAAAAAAAGCAGCAATATATTCTAATATTGCTTTAATTTGTTTACCAAGTATTTTTTTGCTCATAGAAGGTATTTACTTTTAGAGGAATCACAGGAAATGGACAGTAATCTTGGTGGATGTCCACATGAGGACTTTTAAAAAAGGGCCTAAGGAATAAGGGATGGATGGGCAAGAATAAAAATGTATTTATGTCTCTTAATTTTTAACCATCTTAATAAAAAACATGATATATAGAAAACTATCATGGATTAATATTTTCTAGGGTGCACATTCATAGTAGAAAAATCCCACAGGGCCAATAAATTATAGGAAATTTAATGCGATAATTTATAATGAGGAGACTATAGAACTAGTCTCCTCATTTTATAAAACAAAAAAAAGCAGCAATATATTCTAATATTGCTTTAATTTGTTTACCAAGTATTTTTTTGCTCATAGAAGGTATTTACTTTTAGAGGAATCACAGGAAATGGACAGTAATTTTTTAAAGAGGAGCCTCAAATAAATAACCCCAAATAGCTTATTTTCACCTGCTCCTTAGCCTGTACTATGTAATCATAATTCTGTAGAATTATAGGTAATTGACAAAATATGCAACAATTTTCATTTTCGCCCTAAAAAGAAAAATCTCAAGTGGCAAAGTCTTTGCCAAGAACTTCTAGTAATTAACTTCTACTATTTGTTGAGAACCAAGTATGGTGGCCCAATTTCTTTATAAACATCATGCAATGTAACTTGTCCAACAATTGTGTGAGATTAGCCATGTCAATCCCAAATTAGAGACCAGAAAACTGAGGCTTAACACTATTAACTAGCTCAAAGTGACACAATAAGTTTTGGTAAGTAGATGAACAGGTAAAAATTTCCCACAAGTACTAGTCACAAAATAGACAAAAACGTTATTGAATAAATGAATGAAATAAGCAGTAGATGTATAATCCTGCTATAGGCACCGAAAGCAAATGTCTTACCTCAAAAGCAAATGACAAGAAAGGGATGAGAGGCTTCAGATGGCCAAATCGACACAGCATTAGAAACACCAAGCAACGGGAAGCTTCCACAACAGCTGCCTTAGGTCTGAAATAGTGTCATTAACAGACATTAGCTTTAAGTATGCTCCTCACATGTTTACATGCAATAATTAATACAGTGATATACATTTCTTTTAAATTTAAAGAATTGTGCTGCACTTTCATATATTTGAGGAGCATGTGCCTCTGAAGCTGTTTGAAAACAGGCATTAAAGGAAGAAATAAAATGCATCTTTTTAAAAAACTGTTTATCGATTTGAGAGAGAGGAAGGGAGAGGGAGATAGAAACATTAATGAAGAGAGAGAATTCATGGATCGGCTGCCTCCTTAATGCCTCCTGCTGGGGATGAAGCCCACAACCCTGGACATGTGCCCTGACCCCAGAATCAAACCAGCAACGTCTTGGTGCGTGGGACAATGCTCAACCGACTCAGCCACATTGGCTGGGCAATAAAATGCATCTTTTAAAGAAAATCTGTTCTTTACCAATGTATTGCTTAGTTTGAGCATTGATGAATCAGGGTGAAGCATACTCTAAACTATTGAATAAAATAGTAAACAACTAAATTTCTAAGGTTTAAAGTAAATGACACTTCCCTCACTCAATGCTTTTACCTGTACACTTCATTCATTAAAAAGTGACTTGGTAGGAGGACTGATATAGTTAAGTACTCTAAAATAAAGAAAAGTTGAGTTCTGAAATATTGGGAATGTGAAATTTGTGTAATTATACCTAACATTATAGATCCTTGTTAATTATTATGATGAATATTTTCTGTATATATGATATCTAAAATATATGAAATACATGTATTTATGTATTTGGAACAGTGTTGAATGTCACATGCAGATAAACATTTATTCACTGCCTCATAATGATGGTAATAAACAGATACTTTATCAGTTTAAAATAGTTTGATATGACATTTATCTAACACTTGTTGGAAATTTTAGTATTTTTGTAAAAGACAAATAGTATTGTTATGAAGGTGAATTTTCTAACTAAAATATTAGAGAATCAATGTCATTAAAATGCAACTATATTTATTTTAGAATATAGAGGTATATAAAAAAAGGAAACCTAAAGTATATTTTTTAACTTAAGACTTTCTTCTATTGTCATTAATTTATGACCCATTGTTTCTGTAAAATTGAATATAATAACAACATTTTAGTACAAAAAAGAGAACGCATTTTTAAACTCAATAGAAACAGGATAATAGTTTATAATCTGTTTTCATTCAAGTAATGTGATTAAGTTTTTTTGTGGAAAAAATATTAAGAAAGCTTTTTCCTTGTAATGTCGTAACTCATTATGATAATTTTTAATGATATATGGGTAATTTTAAATTTAAAAAAACAAGATTCCTATTTTAAAACACATAGTTTTTGTTGTTTTTAATATATCTTACCTTTTAAACTTTTATATTGTGAAATGAAACATACATATAGAGAAGTATAAAAAACAGAAATATGCCGCTGGGTGATTTTCAACAAATAAGCAACCATGTAACCACCACCCATTATCAGCACCCCAATGATACCTCTTACCTCCTCAATATTTTCACCCTCCCTCTCTCTCAGCAAGAATCAATCCCCTGACTTTTATGGTAATCATAGCCTTTCTTGCTCTTTTTTAAAAAAATGTTTTACCACTTTAGCATAAATTTCTAAAAACTAGCCTATAATTTTATATCTTTCCTACATTTCATAAATGGGATTATACTGTATGCACCTTTTTGTATCTGGCATCTTTCACTCAGTATTGTGTGTGAGACAGACCTATGATGCTGCAAATAGCAGGGGTTCACTCTTTCACTCCTGCATAGTATTCCTTTGTGTGGGTATACAAAATGCATGTAACCATTCACCTTGTGAAGAACATTTAGTGTTGACAATATATGTTTATTGTAAACAATGCTGTCTGCACATTCCCTTCCATGCGTTTAGGTGTATTTTTTAATACATAACTAGGATTGAATTACTGGATTACAAGATATATATATATATACATACATACACACACATATATATATATACACACACACATATACACATAGACATATATATATACACACACACACACATACACACATACATACTAGATATATGTTAAAATTATGTTAGAAAAATTCTCAGTTTTTCAAATTAAACATCACAAAATAAACCCCTCTCTTCAGTGTGTGAGCATTTTAACAGTTGGTATTATTAATTCTTTTAATTTTAGTCATTTGGGATGTAAAATCTTTGCTACTTAAAAAATTTGCCAATAGCATCTCCTACTTGGTTTTATTTTTTACTGTCTTAATGATAATTAATTTTTGAAAAACTGACTTTCTTAATAGTATTATAATCTAGTTAATCAATTCTATCTAATGCATCATAATTAGGTCTTTTTGTACCATTTACTATTTTTACATACTCCAAAGTTATAGACGTACATTACTATGCTACCTGCTGGAATCTGTATTGGCTTTCCTCTCACTTTTCAACCCATAATCTCCTGACCCCAGAAGTAATTTTTATGGTGTGAAATATTTGTCAAGTTTATTTTTCTTATTCCTATGTGGAAATCCAATTTTTCCAAGACCATTTACTGAAAAGCCAGCCTTTTCCCACAGCTCTGCAGGGACACCTTTATCACAAATCAAGTCTATATATATAAGCATAGATCTCTTTCTAGGTTTTCTGTTCTAATCTTTGTGCTAATAAAACATGTCTAATTACTGTGGCTTTATAATAAATCTTGATAGGGAGTTATGCAACTCCTGTTTTTTTTTAACCTCAACACTGTGTTGGTTATTATTGAACTATCTACATATATTTTAGAAAGATCTTGTCAAATTCTAGGAAGAAACCTTTCACAATTTTAATTCTGATTGTATTGAAATGTAATATATGGCCTAATATATGGTGACAGAAGATGGTTTTACTTTGGGTGGTTGACACATGGAGTAATATACAGATCTTGTATTATAGAGATGTACGCTTGAAACCTACATGAATCTATTAACCAACGTCACCCCAATAAATTAAATTAAAGATAAAAGGATGGAAAAAAGTAAATCAATTTGGTATTGTAATCTTTACAATATTGAACATTCCAATCTATGAATATAGTTATCTCTCCATTTATTTAGCTCTTTATTTTTTCATAATATTTCAATAGTTTAACCATGTTTATAAAGAGATTTCATACTCATTTTTTTAGGCTTGTATTTACTTGATATTTGATATACTTGATGCTGTTGCTTATACAGTCATGTATACAGTAATGACATTTCAGTCATCATGTAGGATAGTGGTCCTATAAAGCCGGGGACACTTAAGGGTAAATGGTTTGCACTTCTCCTCCCCAACCAGAGGGTAAATAGCTGAAATCAACCTACTCAGGGAGACAGATAGCAGAAATCCTCTTAGTGCAGCGGTTCTCAACCTGTGGGTCGCGACCCCTTTGGGGGTTGAACGACCCTTTCACAGGGGTCGCCTAAATACATCCTTCATATCGATATTTACATTACGGTTCATAACAGTAGCAACATTACAGTTATGAAGTAGCAATGAAAATAATTTTATGGTTGGGGGTCACCACAACATGAGGAACTGTATCAAAGGGTCGCAGCATTAGGAAGGTTGAGAACCACTGTCTTAGTGCCAATTGCCAACCACACCCAAGGACAGATGAAGTTAAGAGGATAAATCTCATTTTGATACATCAGCATAAAGCTGATGAATATTTTATTGAGATCCTCCTCTAACAACTCTAATTGCCCAGCCTTAAAAAACCCTAAAAAAAATGAAGGTCCAGAGTATCCTCTCCTTTCCAGGAGCATGCCTGTGCCTCCCACCCCTTTCTTTCCCCACAGGCATGCATCTCCTGAATTCTAATGGACCCAATGAGGCTTGCAACCAGGGCAGCAATGGTCAGTGGCAGTTCATCCAAGGCAACCCCCTGAACCTGCCCCTAAGATCCCCTTTTCTCTGACTTCTTATTGAGCCAAAGCAGACCAGCCTAGGCTTATTTCCCCAACCCTTTATTGTTTCATTGTCCCCAGTCTTAATAAACATCCCCTAAAATTAAAAAAAAAAATTATAAAGGAGACGAAAAATTCTTATTGCCTAGTGAGTCTTAGCCCTTATAAGGTTGTAGTGCAATGCATTACTGTTTTGTGCTGGTCTTACTTTATCAAAAGTAAAGCTATAGGCTAGAAATGCCTGGAGGCACTCACCTGTCCCTGGTGAGCTTCCGAGGGACATCTCCCCTTTCTAAACCAGTGTTGCAACAGAATGGACCCTAGTGATTATTACTATATCGCAAAACACCCTTCAGCAATAACCATTGGGAACCTTTGACTTACATGCAGGTCCTGGAGTGTATAAGGCACATAAGGAGGTTTGGGGCAGAGAGAAAGAGATAGACACAGAGAAAGGGAGGGAAGGAGGAATGGAGGGAGAGAAAGGGAGAGGGAGAGGGAGAAGGGGAGGAGAAGGGGGAAGAGGAGGGAGAGGGGGAGGGGGAGAGAAAGAGGGACCTGGGGTTCTTCTGCTTTTATAGGGGTTCAAGGTGGGGCCTAGGGTTTCATGGGCTCACTCTTTTTAGGTGAATTTAAAGTGTGGGAAGAGAAAAAATAAATAGCCCAATGGTCAGTTTTTCAAATCAACCAGGATCTCCGGAATAAAGGGGCCTCAGTAGGGAGAGGCCACTTTATCCAGAGAGCCTGCCTTGAAGTGGATCTCTTTAAAGTGGATGCTTCAGCAATCAAAGCTTATGTCAAGCACTTTTGATACAAAAAGGAAAGCCAACTGTCTTTTTGGTAGGCTTACACTACCATTAATTACTCACATGTTTGATATGATGCTGGTGTAAACAAACCTACTATGCTGCCAGTCGTATAAAAGTATAGCACATCTAGTTACAGCAATAGAATAAACCATTCAGGTTTGCTTAAGTACATTCTACAATGTTGGCACAAACACAAAATTGCATAATGACAAATTTCTCAGAATGTATCTTAGTATGAGCTCCTGAATAAAGCCTGAGGCAGTTTAGATTTTTAAGTGATTATATACAAGAAGAATAATTGGATATTATTGTAGACAGCTTTCTTATTTTGTCTAGTATCTGTATCCAGAGAGAAAACCAATCTTCATAAAAAAAATGAAGCTATACAATTGCTATTGGCTGATTGTCAATTTTATTAAGTGCATTCAAATGATAGAATGGTGATGTTTAGTATGTGATTCAGATTTTTTGGATCTGAGTAAGTATTTCAGGTAGACTTGAGACACATTTTTTCCATTTTCCTGTTTTATGGCTCAGTATGTACTTGACTTCTAGTGTAGAAAAGTAGGATAGAGAGCCAAACAAAATGAATGGTAAAATAAACACCATTTTTAAAGTATTGAAGGAAAAAGGTTTAGAATTCTACACGTTGTTTACATATGGCTATGTGAAATGTGCCAGCTGCATCGTTCTCTACCAAATGTTTCTATGGAATGCATATTATAAACAGTTTCATTAACCGGAAGTTCATTTGGAATTGGATCTTGATGAAACTCCAGAGTCTTGTGCTATTCCAGAACTTGAAATTAATGATTATTGATTATCTATTTGGAAAACAATAATACCACAACAAAGATAAGATTTCAAGAATGACAGACCTTTTTTTGCAATTTTTCACCAAGTAAATTCTATAATTTCTGAATTCTGGACCATATGGCTTGGCTTTGTGTTCTGTTCAATATTTTACTGTCTGTTTGACTTTCTTAATTTATAAAATGTGCTTTATATCAATATTATCTGAGTATTGTTATAAGTATTAATAACCACTATATATGTTAATTACCTAAATGTTGGTATTAGTATTAATATTAATGATTGATAAATACCGAGCAATAACAAAAAAGTATTTTTTTATATACCTCATGCCAAAAAAGCAATTTAAAATTGTTCAAGTGAATGTATTTTATGGCCTGTGTAGTATTTAAAACAGGATTCCTTAAATAAAATATCCCGTGTGAGGGTTAAGGATATAAACTTTAAATATATACACATTCAGACATATATTAAGAACTATTCAAATGGCAAAGGAAAAATACTCAAATGTGTTCTATATTTTATTAAGTATTCAGAATTATAGTCTATGTTTTGCCAAATTAATCATTATATTCATAGATTTTCTTTAATAAACTGAAAATCCCAATTTTCATTTAAAAGCCTTAGATTTAAAATGCACCCTTGACATAAAATCAGATAAACTGTTACTCTGTTTCATTGAAAATACAAGGGTGAAATTGTAGTTTTGAAACGGAATTTTTGGACTGTAACCTGGATTCTTTGTCTGCTGGAATCGAAGAATGAATCCATGGACAGAAAATGGCATAGCAAAGGTAGAAATTTATTGAAGAACAAGTACAGACTCCCACGTGTGGAGAGGGAAAGAGTCCCACAGACTGGACTCCCACGTGGGGAGGGGGGAGGGTCCCACTGAGTTCCTTTTCCCTATGGCTTATAAAGGCTACAGATCCTGGTGCCTTGATATCCCCTCTGATTGGTCACTATTCCCTTAGACTGGTTACTATAGTAACTCCTGAGGCCCTTCTCCTTCATTGTTCTCCTATTCCTTCTGGGCTTTCTTCCTCCTCCTTTATTTTGTAAATATAGACCTTTCTTAGCTACTTCCAGCTCCCTTGTCTTATGGAAATGTAGCTGCATCCGGCTTCCTTGTGTGATGGAAATGTGCCTTCTCCCAGTCTGTAGCCCTGTGTTTTTCCATGGACCCCAATTCTAAAAATTCCCTAAGCCTGCCTATATTCCCCTAAAGTTCCTGTTTCAGTTTCAGCTTTATTTCTTCAATAACAAATGTTTGGTGAATAACAAAGTTTCACATGTATTTTTAAAACTACATTATAAAATTATATAAAAAGAAAGAATTTCACATCTTGCCTTTGATCCAGAAGAAATCCGATGGAGGTCAAGGTCAGGATAAAGAAGCAGACCCTCAGAAGGAGAGTGAGCTGAGTCAGTGCCTGTCATACAAACACACAGACCAACAGGTTTTTCAGGAGAGTTACCGAAAGGTGCATTAGAATTGAAAGCTGACATGAAAAACAGCCCCAAATACACCATTTGTCACTGACATTTTTCAAAGAGGTTGACATTTTCAAAAAGAAGACATTTGGTTTCCCTAATGTCATTTATCTCCTTGGATGCTTGAAGAATGAATTAGACAATTTCATAATGATACTTTACTTAGTGTTTTTTTTTTCTAAAAATTCTCCTTTAAAGTTTGACTTTTATAATTCTTTGAAGTACCAATGTCCTCGTGTATAGAGAAGTCACTTAGATTTTTGTGAATAAATACCACATTCCAATAACTATTTTTAATAAGGCCAATTCTTTGTGGTTTTAAACATAAAGCTGTCTTGAATACAAAAATATGTAAAGGAGAATGTCTTTATGAGTGCAAACACATAGATGAAGACAATTTCACACACAGAAATCTATACATTTGAAATCTATATGTTTATATAATGTCAAAAGTATTATATTTGGAATTATAGTAATAACAATTTTGCCATAATTATAAATAAGTTATGCATTCTTTAACATTCTTACTTTCTTATTTATTCTTAATTTTTATTTATTGATGTTAGAGAGGAAGGGGAGAGAGAGAGAGAGAGAGAGAGAGAGAGAGAGAGAGAGAGAGAAAGAGAGAAAC
>NW_005364372.1:6348560-6413169 GCF_000412655.1 Myotis brandtii | reverse complement strand
CTTCACATACATACACCTTAAGAGATATCAAGTAGGCGTAACATGTTTTCAAAAAATTAGGGTTGGCATGCAGAAGAATTTTGAGTCAGAGATTTTGCTGGTTTGGGCATGCACTCACAAAAAGGTTGCCAACCCCTGTTCTATGCTATGTGTTTCATATACTGTAATTCTTTTTATAGTTTCAACAACCTTTTTCATTATATCTGCTTTATATCTGAAAAAAAAATAACAAACTGGGACACAAAAAATTTAGTAACTTTTCCATAATCACCCAGAAATAAATGCTGCCATAAAATTCAAACTAGCCCCTTCTGACACCTCCTGGATAAAAGTGTGACAATGGTAGAATACATATGAGCAAGAAACTTAAAGGGAGCAGAGGCAGAGATCTAGATTGTAGTTATGTAGCTAATGCTTATGGTAGATAAAGATGGCTCTAGATTGAAAGCGGATCAGTAAAAGCAAGGAGTTGGATACACAGCCCCTAGATAATTTCCTATTGACTGATGGTGTTTACATTTCACCTTTATGAGAACACCAGAATGTAATATAACAGGTTGGCTAAAATAGTGATCAACCATTACACAACCACTTTCTCTTTTTACTGAAACAACTACAGGTAATTTCAACTCACTACTACCTAATATACATACCTATAACCTCTGTTCAAATTCGTAAACAATAAGCAAATGCCACCAGTTGTAATTACTGTTCACATCCAACATCCCAGTTCCACACCATGGTATAAATCAGCCCTATTCCCTTATGGCCAAAGTTTGTTTTTGTTTGTTTTTTTAATATGTTTATTTTTTAATTGATTTTAGAGAGAGAGGAAAGGGGAGAGAGAGAGAGAAACATTTACTGGATGCTGGAATCGAACCAGCAACCTCTAGGTGCATGGGACAACATCCAACCAAGTGAGCCACACCACCCAGGGCTATTGTATCATAACTTTTAAAGTTGCTACCTGATACTGACCATATTTGGGGACAGTACTAATTGGATAAAGATATATTTAATTTCATAATTGATATGATATTTGATGTACGTGACATTTTAATGTGCACATTCCTACTTTATTATATTTCAATATAGTAGAAAAATTACAGTTTTCATTGGAACTCACAATGATCACTTTTCTAAGTTCCTGGAGTATATGAGTATATGCTTATTAATAAGATAACTTTTGCTAATATTCTTTCTTTACTACACATTTATTACATTCATTTTGTGGCTTTAAGTTATAATTGATGCTCATTTTGGCTTACATTTCATTTTTTTCACGTTATTTCAGTTACCACCTAAAAACTTTAGGAAATTAAACTAAATCCCAATGGCCTGCACTGGAAGAAAATGATATAAAGAGGATATTGACTTGAGTGGTTTCACACAGAACCTTAGCTTAATTGAATTTGTACAAATGATACTCTCTGTTATAAGAGTACAACTAAACACATTAATTACTTTTTCAAAGGGTCTTGTTAAAACAAGTCAATATGAAAACATTAGTTGCAAAATATCAGTGCCCATAATGTTTTATAGAATCAAGGGAATTTAGAACTATAATAATCTGTTCCAAATTTACACAGGATATTCTCAGATGCCTCATTAACTTGAAATATATCATCAAATAATCTGTATAAAAACATATTTGCATCCTTGCTCATATGTCTCAGTTGGTTGGGAGTCATCCCATTCACCAAAAGGTTGCCAGTTTGATTCCCTGTCGGGGCACATGCCCAGGTTGTGGGCTCAAGCCCCAGTAGGGGTGTGTAGGAGGCAGTGATCAATGTTTTGCTCTCATATCGATGTTTCTCTCCTTTCCCTCTAAAAATCAATAAATAATCTTAAAAAAACATATCTGTAATGACAGCTACACATTTTAAGACTCTTAAATATTCAAACAGTTTTGAGTGTGTCTGTTATTTAAAGGATAGCATTGCCTTTATAATTTTACTTTGGAAATATATTTTGATTTCAAATGCGTATTCATGATATCACCCCATGAAGTGGACCCTGGCAGCTAAGGAATTGATTTTTCAAGCATTACCATACCAAAATCAACATAAAAGTCTGTGGGTCATATCACCAAACCAAACATTATATATTTAAATGTATGCATTGCATGTTTCAGAAAGAAAGGACTGAGCCTTCTACACCCTTGTGGTGGCCATCAAATTGCTTCTTTGACTCCCAAAGTTATTTATACAAAACTCGCACACATAAGACAAGCGAGTATTTATCTACTCTGGTATATGCATAAACAGAAAAGGCTGTGGGACCGCAGCAGGATCCCCAATTACAGGTCAGCCACAACTTTTCTCTGTGATTATTGGCTACAGCAAATCTGGAAAAAAATATTGCTGTTGGATTTTAACATCTTTGTATGCTTTTAAACATCCCTGAGACTAGAAAGGCACTATAGAATTTTGCAAATAAGCAATCTTTTTTCCTATTTGCACAGCATGTTTTTAGCAAAGAAAAACACGTGTGGGAAACAAGAAAATGTACCTTTCAAAAGTTATTTGTGTCAGGAATGAAGCTGTCTCCAACTCTAATTTCAGTTTGAAAAGGATTTCGACACTTGATATTTCTCTTTGTCAATATATTGACATGAGTTTCTTATAGAGTTTTTACTGCAGTTGAAAAATCCTGTGAAAACCAGGCTATACGTTACATATTTTAATATAAATAGTGTCTGGCCACATTTTTATGCAGGAAGCACTCACACTTGCTTAGACATTCAAATCTCTTGGTTAACTTAATATTAAGGGTCTCTTTCAAAATCTAAATGGGTAAGTTCCCATTTTTGTTTCTATAAATTACTACAATTTATTCTGTGATTTTATTTAGTACTACTAAAATAATTCAGTAATGCAAACTGCACTCAACACTGGTCAGGATACCAAGTGTTAGATACAGGGGTGGGCAAAGTAAGTTAATAATAATAACAAATAATACCATAACTAAAATAATAAATAATAATACAAGAACAAACTATGTGTCAAGTACTCACAATTATAGACCTACTTTTCCCTATCCTGTATTTAGATACAATGATTTTGCTTTTCTTCTGGTTTCATTCAACTACCTAAACTCTACATCGCATATATATTTTAGTCATAAATTAGATGAACAAATTAAGATAACAAAGTAATCAGTGATGGGTTAACTACATAATACTTGAAGAGATGATTGTGAGGCCTTAGGTTAAGCCATCAATAATTCTCAACATTAGGGTAGTTCGATATCTACAGGTGCATTGCTGAGAGTGATATAGTTCATGTTACTTCTAAGAAAGCTTTGTTCCTGAAATACATTCTTGGGTTCAAATTTTGTCTCTTGTGAAGCTAAAGGCAAACGAATGTGCTACAATGTGGAACTGGTTTCATTAGTTGTAGCGCATGTGTATATGAGGGTGCCAGCAGTAAGCCAGTATATTTCCCACCATGACAGTCTCATGACATTTCTGGTATCCTGCAGGAAGGTTTATATATATGCATTTTTATAAGTGTTTAAAGAATATTTTTTGAAAACAAGTTCAAATCACATATTTTTGTGTGAGAATGATTTATGGAGATCTAATTTATTTTTGCCAACTCCAATCTATTTCCCTTTTTCTATTTATTATCATCTCAATTTTTCTTCCAAACCATCCCATCCCTCCTCTCAGTCAATGAAGATCCTATGGAGCTTACCCTGTCTTCCCATTCATAGACTGAATGGCCAGTGACCCACACTTGACCTCATTGCTTGGTTCAGTGATACCCAGGTGAACCAAGCCTGCACATCAGACTGCACTGTAAAACTTTCACTTCTGGCATTTTTTGTGAGGCAGTGCTGAAAGCTAGAGCGACCTGACAGCCTCCTTGCTACCATGAAGGCTGAAAACCTGGAGGAGAATCTGCATTTTGAGAAAAGCAGAGCTGTAAGAAAGAATGAGGAAGTTCCTGATGGCATTAATTGACTCATGTGAGCTGTCAAAATTCCCGATTTAGTGAGGTTATTTCATGAGATATATGTTTTCCTGGTAACAAAGTCAAAGACACTGATTTTTTACTCTTCTGTGATTCTATGTTCAAGTTCACCTACTTCCAAATTAGATACCTTACTATAATTTATGTACCTCTTTGAACTAATGTAAATCCTTTCAGGAAGAAAATAATATAAATAAATCTAGAAAACAATACACATTTAAAAATACCTCTGTATTTATCTTTTTATATTTTTACAATGTACTCTGTATTTAGCTATTTTTGTTTTCTAAAAACTGTAGGCAGTAAGAGTATTTTTATGTGGCAAACACACATACATACATACGCAAACAAATAAAAAACCTCCCCAGGTGGTAATGCCTGATTTAGAATCCAGATTCTAAACCAGCCGTGGGCAAACTACGGCCCTCGAGCCAGATCCGGTCCGTTTGAAATGAATAAAACTAAAAAAAAAAAAAAGACCTTACCCTTTTATGTAATGATGTTTACTTTGAATTTATATTAGTTCACACAAACACTTCATCCATGCTTTTGTTCCGGCCCTCTGGTCCAGTTTAAGAACCCATTGTGGCCCTCGAGTCAAAAAGTTTGCCCACCCCTGTTCTAAACTCTGGTCCTGTGCTCTGGTTATCCTGAATATTCTGAATGTTTAGAAAGAAGAAGACAAATGAAGTCAACCCACATTGAAAATTTTCTAATGTCAAAGTGTCCGGGTATGCTCTCATTGAAGGTAAGTAGGTTAACATTAATATAAAGTATTTTCCCAAACATTTCATTCTAACTTCCAAAATACTTTTTTTGTAATGGCTGAGGAATTTATTTGTGGCAAATTACTTACTCTTTATCATTTAGATCAATAGCATACCATTTGATGGAAATTCTATACTGAAGCACTTTGGATATAATTTATATTCAATAGTCTAGAAGAATTAATTTACCTGTTTCAATATGAGATATTTTATCAAGAAAAATGACATAATTTTTCATACTATTTAAAATGGACAAAACTTACAGCTTTATTTGCAAAGGTCTCTTCATAAAAGACTAGCATCACAGCAAACTGTACAACTGCATAGATCTTCAATAGGTAAGGCGCTGACGAGGAGTAGGGAACTTCTTCCCCGGTAACCTAGGAACACAAGGAAGAAGCCTTTCATTGATATCGCTCCCTGGCCTATTCCTCTCACTGAAATTCAGACTATACTATGAAGAGAAGATATGCAAAAAGAAATCAAAGGTTTTGCTATCCCCCTCCCCCGCCACACACATACAAAATGACTCTAACATTCATTTTATGAGATAGAAAAAGTATAAAAGTTAGAACACTTGTTTTTCATTTCAGTATTCTGATTCTGATTTAATCTGCCTTATGTAGAACAAAGTAAGAATTGATTTGGCAATATGTACGGGTGATAAACATAACCAAAATAAACGTGAAAATATGAAAATATAAATAGAAAAATATGTCCATGATTATATGTACATGAAAGTATAGCAAAAGTGAAAATGGAAGGTGACTTTGGGTAGTGGAAATAATTATGCCTCAAAGGGAAATGTTGCTCTATTAGAAACAACTTTCTCAAGCTACAGAGTTTCCAAGAAACACTATGATTCTATTTTTTTAATTCAGATTTAAGCAACAATATGACTTAAAAAATATTAACTTTAGGTTATCTATTTAAAAAACAACAACAAATAGACCATAGTTAACTAGACTTTTTGGAGCTGAAGTAAGCAAAATATTTTCACTTATATCAAGTTAGCTCTTATTATATAATTGACTGAACATAACCAAAAGGATCTGAGAAATTTCAACCTAGAATCTTTCATAACTAGATGAGAAAACAACCTTACTTATATCAGGATATTTTTGAACATAAGAATAACACCCATATGAAATATATTATTTTATTTCCTTGAAATACTGGCTAAATTTTACACTCATAGTTATCTTTGAAATCAACAGTTTTCCATTTCTTTTGTTTCTATATTACTGTTAATGGCAGTTATTTTCATAAGGAACAACAATATAAATCCTGAATAACTGGAAAGACATTCCTTTTCTGTGTCTATAAGAGGAATTCCAGAATAAAACTGAATGTTTCATTTGGTTTCCAGTGTTTTAAATCTCTAGACCTTGCTTATTTTTTGTTTTAAAATGGGATCTCTGTATTTAATGTTTCTATTCTACTACAGAATGAATAATGGTATGGTCTAATCCAATAACTACATCTTGGTGTGACTTTAGACCTTCCATTCTGGAGACCTCAGGTTTTCATGAACAAAATAAAGGCTAGACTAACTCATCTTTAAGGATCCCTCCATCTCCAGTGGTTTAGGATTTTGTGACTAAGCTGCATGGGTTTCTGAACTACACAATGTCTCCTGGCTATGGATTTGGGTGGGTCTCAAAATCGCCTCTGCTGCTCCATCCCCTACCAGTGATGGCGAACCTATGGCACGTGTGTCAGAGGTGACACGCGAACTCATTTTTTTGGTTGATTTTTCTTTGTTAAATGGCATTTAAATATATAAAATAAATATCAAAAATATAAGTCTTTTTTTACTATGGTTGCAAATATCAAAAAATTTCTATATGTGACACGGCACCAGAGCTAAGTTAGGGTTTTTCAAAATGCTGACACGCCGAGCTCAAACGGTTCACCATCACTGCCCTAAACAATGCTCCCTGGGAAGAGAGCAGTGTCTGCCTGGGCGAAGTCACCCCTCTTATTGGCCCCTAGGTGGTGTCCACTCATTAAGTTATACACCACCAGGCTGCATCTGTTTAAGAGAACATCTTTTACATGAAGTCAGCATATACACAGGCTGGCTGTAGACCTCATTATAAGAGACTAATCATCACCATCATCAAACCCAGGAACTCTACTTACCTCGGGGATTTCTTCACTCAGTCCAAGTCTTGGTTTACCTGGTCCCCATCCTGGTCCTTTAAATATGACAGAGAACTTATTGAAGACTCCAGGTGTGGCCCAGAATGTAGTCCACATGTAAGCTAAATGGTGGAACTAGAAGAATAAAAAGTAGCTTATTTAAAATAAAAAATCTCTTAAAAAGATTAAATATAATGAATCATGTATTTAATTTAATGTACTTTACATATTTAAATGTTACAGTAATTTGATTAATGTTAGTTAATATGCAACTGCATTAAAATTATAATTTATTTATGTATTCTGCATACCTTTAAATTTAAATGTGTCCTTGTCAATATCAGAATTATAACTTGGAAGTTAAAAAATAGGTCAATTATTTAAAAACTCAGCAAAGTAGAAAAAGTGGGTTTTAAGAGGCTTTGCTTCCAGTGGAATTAACTAGAATCCTGAGTACTCAATATTCATGTCAAATGACATCTTTTCTAACATCTTGCTAAATGGATATTACCTTGAACATGGAAAGATATAAATATTGCATATATGTCACTTATTTAAAAATAATTATTTACTCTATTGAGTTATAGACAAACATGTCATATGAAGGAAAAATGTTGAAAGCTATTTCTGATAGCAGACCTCTGAGTACTAAATAGGTTATATTCTGTAATAAGAAAAGAAAAACTTTGATGACTGAGTCAAAGGTTTGCCTTGAGGGTTTTAACAGGAATCCCCATTCTTCAAATAGCATATATTTGACATGTAGAGAAGTTAAAAGTAAGTCCATACATGATAAGTACCCAATAAATATTAGCTATTAGGATAATTAGCTATAAATGCCACACTTGTCATAATCCATCATAGGATTAAAAATAATCCAGAGGTTGAATATCTACTATAGACTCTAGAGATGAGTTGTATTATAATTGTAGTAATAAATTCATGTAGAAAGAAGCTTTGGCTCCATACAAATTTGTGGTCTTGCTTGTATTTTCACTGTGTCTCAAAGAATTCAAACTTCTAGGGTTAAAAATGGTTTTAAAAATTGCTTAAAATATTAAATAAGGAATCTTAATTAAGGAACCATTCAGGATTTAGTGAAGCAAATTTTGAGGAAAAAGAAAATGTCAGATGGAAACTTATCCTGGAGCTTTGCAATAATAATAGTAAAAATGTAGAAAGTTAATGTATTTAGAAATTATACATTAATATATACCTGTTGTGTTGTTTTGAAACCTGACTGCAATTTTATATCATACTAGACACAAACCATGAGAAGTGTATGGTAATGTTTTAAAATCAGGAGTACCTTCTCACTTATTTGCTACCCAATGCTCTGAAACTCTTGGACCCCAAAGAAGAGTAGAGTGAATTGTTTATGCCAAATAATAAAGAAAAAAAAATCCCAAGTTTTTTTTTATGCTTCTGAGGACAAGGTGAGAGACTGAGCTGAATATAAGGGAATATAAATGAAAGCAGATATATGTTTTTGTAGGTTCTGGAACTCCTAATTATCACATCTTACTGATTTGACATTTCTGACCATGTGAGTGAGCATGTAGAAGACTAAACCATGGACACTGATGTGACACTACAGTAAAGAAAATGTTTATGTGAGGGTTAGATGCCTGGAAATCTGAAACTGACACAAATTCAGCAGCAGCTCATAAATACTTATTGTGATTATCTGAATAGTGTCTCTCTCCAAATCCTAAGCATCCAACTTTTCGTGCAGCTCATGTTGTACAGTTTCCAATCTCTTCATTCAGCCTCCACATGAGCTGCTCTTCCTCAGCAAGAGTGCACATTTCCAAAGCCTTTCTATTGAAATGCTCAGCCATGAACCAGCAGCACAGACACAGCCTGGGAGCTTGTCAGAAACAGAGTCTTGGACAGACCCAGCCCTGCTGAGCAGAATCTGCACTTTCATCGGATGCTCCCACGATTCACATGCCCTTTAATTTTGAAAGGCTCTGTCATACCTGACAGAAACCAAGTTGTCCAATTCCTTGTTAATCTCCTCACAACAGAGACAAGACTACACAAGTGAAGAAGCAGCTCTCAATGTATTCTTTCCAAATTGGTTTTGATTCTGTAAAGCTTATTATTAAGAAAGTACCCTGAAATGCTTCTTTAGTATTCTCCTGAGACATATGTTCTTAATAATGCCAGAGAGAGAGAAAGAGAGACAGAGAGAGAGAGACCAAGAAACCAAGAGACACCAAGAAAGAAATGCTCTGGAGAAAAAGTAGCCAATTTTTTCTTTTGAAGTATGAGATAAAAATGTCTTTCACTTGAAATAGGAAGGTAATTCGCAATGGCCTTTTCTGTAAAGAGGCAGGAGCGTGTAAAATTTAAATTGAGTTAAGCAAGTTTTGGGCTTGGCTGGGAACCCATCTTGGCTAAGTTCACCCTTAACAAGGTGTGTGTAGTTGGGTGAATCGTTTCAATCCTGAGAACCTCAGTTTCATCCACCAACAACTGGAGCTGGAAAGAACCACTACCTCAAAATGTTTTAGTAATGCTTACATCAAATGTTTATGCTGAGCTGCTAGCAACGCCCTGCACATAGTAACAGCTCAATAAATATCAATTTATTTTTATTTTCACTTTCTTAAAAATGTGAAAAAGTAGGTTTGAAAAGAAGACCCAACATGAACCTGTAATTTTCTTCTTTCCTGGATGCTATACATCTAGTCCCTGGGACGGCGCTGTCATTGACTGACCTCTTTAGGGTTTCAAGCGTTCTTATTTTTTTTAATTTACTAGTCCCTAACCCCAGGAGTGTTTGAAGTGGTCTGCGGCTGATATGTCAGAGCTTCACAGACATTCCTAATTTCTCTAGTGCCAACCATTGAGACCAGTGAACAATCAATACTACATGTAGGACAGAAAACAAGTCTTCGCAGGTGAGGGAACATGCAGACCTAACCAACCCATAATAGTTCCTGGCACACAGATCCAGGAAGAGTGGGCAAAGCCTCACACTGAATTTCTAACCAGAGTCATGCAGACTTGAAGCAAATATTTTTCTTACTGTGGGATCAGCCTTAATTATACATGTTACTACTATCCGTTCTGAATGCATGAATATATTTCAGGTCTATTCTGAGAAAGCATATGTTTGCTAAAGAGCCATGTTTAAATTCTAGGTAGCAGACATGTTTAAAAATTGTATTAATTGCTTTCTAATGTATTTTGCCCAATTTGATTTAAGTCTTTGTTTAAATGCCAGGGTTATTGTCAAATTCTTTCACAACTAAAAATTTTTTTCAGGATAGTGTAATCCACTACTACCTTTAAAAAGTGTATTGATTATTATCCTTTTAATGATAGAATATGATCAATTCAGAAAGAATAAAACTGAGTACATTACCTGCACCTTGAGTGGATCAAATGTATTAATGGGATGTGTCAAACCATATACAACTTTTTTATCCTCTGGCTCAAATGTCCCTGGAAGACAAACATTAAGGATATGATCTTTGACTTTCTGAGAGTTAAGGAGCTAATTAAAATTTGAAAATTCTGATACTTTTTACTTACCAAAAATTCTATCCCATATAATAAGTGTGCCGGCATAATTTTTGTCTATGCAATAACGGTTTCTGCCTATGAGAAAAAATATAAAAAATATTTTTTAAAGAATAAAGTTATGATTCTTGAAATATCTCATCTTGAACCCATTCACAAAATTAAGATTTATGTAACAGAATGATTTTCCTAGGAATGTCTTTCCACTGACACCACTAGCTTTTATTTGCTAGTAAAGTGAGTTTTCATTTTATTTTTCAATTAATTTTACTAAAAAAGAGCAAAGATTTCCTTAAAACTATTAAGAATTATCCCAGATGAAAAAAAAAGTGTTCACAATGTTCCAGATTTTAAAAAATCTTGGATAATTATAAATAATTCTATTTTGGGACTATGAAAAATAATAATTAAAAATTAAATGGTCCAGAAAAAATAGCACTAGGAAATAAGATAGATAATATGTGTAATTTGTATTTTGTTAAAAATTTAAGGGCATTATGTCCACTCATTTTCCCTGCATTTTTTTCAGAAAGAAATTTTCCTACCTAGAGTGAGACATTACTATTTTTAAAAATTATAAAATACATCGTGAAAATCAAATTAACCTCAATTTTTTTATTTACTCATAACATTTGTGATATTTTTTTCTGCTCTAAAATATTCAAATTATAATTTAAATAGCTGGGCATAATTTATTTAATAATAACAAAAGACACAATCCAATGGTTGTCAATAGGATAAAGAATATTAACCCACCAAACCACTACTCCAACAAACCCACTGTCTTCTGGTGTTCTCATTTCTTTACACACCTTCCCCATATGCAAATACACATTTTTTTCCCTTTATTGAATAAGATATTACAAATGTGTCCTTATCACCCCAATGTCCCCTCATCCCCCCAATCCTGCCCTCACCCTCACCCCCTGTTGTCCACATCCATCACTTATGCTTATATGCATGCATACAAGTCCTTTGGTTGATCTTTCCCCCTCACCCCCACCCTCTCCTGCTTTCCCTCCGAGTTTTGAGCATCTGATCGATGCTTCTCTGTCTCTACATCTGTTTTTCTTCATCGGCTTACGTTGTTCATTATAATCCACAAATGAGTGAGAGCATGTGGTATTTATCTTTCTCTGACTGACTTATTTCACTTAGCATAATGCTCTCCAGCTCCATCCATGCTGTTGCAAATGGTAGGAGTTCCTTCCTTTTTACAGCAGCACAGTATTCCATTGTGTAGATGTGCCAAAGTTTTTTAATCCATTCATCTGCTGATGGGCACTTAGGCTGATTCCAAATCTTAGCTATCAAATACACATTTGAAAGTTAAAATATCAGGAAAAATCTCCCACCAGTACAAAAGTAGTGGGGCTGGTACACAGATACACAACCTGTGGCCATACACGGTGTAAACAGTGGCTCTCAGTTGGATCGGGGAGCACTTTGCCCGTTAGGGGACATGTGGCAATGTCTGAAGACGTTGGTAGTCACCACTGCGAGGGGATATTACTGGCATCTCCTATGTAGAGACCAACAAGCTGTAATACACAGGACAGCCCCCTTGGCCCAAAGAGCTAGCTGATCTTTTTAAAATTAATATTAAAATGTTAATAGTGCTGAAGTTGATATAAAGCAACATGTGTGGGAAGGCACTCTGAAATCCAACAGGGGAAACTCTAAACTATTTCTTTTTCAAAGTGGCCTTGCTCTTCTCCACTCCTTATGGTTCTTTTTATATGGAGGAATCCCAAGAGTATAACACTCTTTGCCTCTCCACCCTTCACTAATGATGCCCTTGTGGTAGGGGAATGGCTGTTGACTTTACAGGAGGCAACTGAACATGTATAGCATGACCTTGTCCTCTCCTCTTTCTGGGGGAGCTTGGGCACCCACTCTGCCCCCTGCCATGGGAAAAGGGATCTGCTGTGCCCCTGTGCTGATTGCTGGAAACTTATAAAACAGAGCAATAGTATTTCTTCTTTTATTACTGGCTTCTTTATCTCAACATCATGTGTGAAGATTCATTCATGCCATTGCGTGTCATAATAGTGTTGTCAAGGGGATATAGTTCCCCATCACCGTGCCCCTGTGCTGATTGCTGGAAACTTATAAAACAGAACAATAGTATTTCTTCTTTTATTACCGGCTTCTTTATCTCAACATCATGTGTGTAAGATTCATTCATGCCATTGCGTGTCATAATAGTGCTGTCAAGGGGATATAGTTCCCCATCACATTCAAAGTGGCCTTGCTCTTCTCCACTCCTTATGGTTCCTTTTATATGGAGGAATCCCAAGAGTATTAACACTCTTGGCCTCTCCACCCCTCACTAATGATGCCCTTGTGGTAGGGGAATGGCTGTTGACTTTACAGGAGGCAACTGAACATGTATAGCATGACCTTGTCCTCTCCTCTTTCTGGGGGAGCTTGGGCACCCACTCTGCCCCCTGCCATGGGAAAAGGGATCTGCTGTGCCCCTGTGCTGATTGCTGGAAACTTATAAAACAGAACAATAGTATTTCTTCTTTTATTACCGGCTTCTTTATCTCAACATCATGTGTGTAAGATTCATTCATGCCATTGCGTGTCATAATAGTGCTGTCAAGGGGATATAGTTCCCCATCACATGAACTGTCTGCAGTTTGTCTGGTTCTACTGCTGATAAACATGGGAATTAGGTCTCTTTTGCTCCTGTTACATGTATTGCTGACATGCACATTCTTGTCCAGGTCCTTGGGTGCACAATGCAAACATTTCTGGTATTTCTTAAGCTGGCATCTTGAATCTTTAGGCACTAGCCATATGGGTCTTTCTCTTTGTCAAGCAAATGCAGTGCAGGCAAGATTTGTTCACAGAATTGAAGCAGAAAAGTAAATTGTTTCTTGTTAGGCTTTTCTCGAATCCCAACAGTTTTCAAAACCAGGCACACTCTGGCTCTAGATAGGAATGACTCTCAGCATCAGGTAAAGGAGTGGCCTTCAAGATATAAAGTGTACATCCATCCACTCAGCTGTTTAGCTCAATTTTTGTTTGTTTGTTTGTTTGTCCTCCCACTATACCTGAGGAGATTCAGGCAAAAAGAAAAATCCAAAAGCCAGATAAGAAGTTGATGTTGGGGGGTGTTTTTGTTTGTTTGTTTCTGGTTCTAGCTTTGGAGATTCAAAGGAAGAAGAGATGCCTACTTACACAGTGTGTGCTGACTATGTTGGGTAATTACAATGAAATGATGAAAACTAATATCATTTTAAATAAATGAAAAAGGACAGAGAGAAGAGATCAATTTCCTTACCATGATGTACCCTGTGATGGCTAGGCGTGTTAAGGATCAGTTCCAAAGGACCAAGGTTATCAATGACCTATTTAAAGCAAAAGGAATCTTGATTTATATACGCAGTTATTATTAAATGCACATGTAACATATAAGTACTCACATTAAAAACCCTCATGGGTTAACATATATTAAAAGTTTCAGGGTTGGCATCAGAATTGGAAGTTTTTCTATCACTTGGTGCTTACATAAAGACAGAAATAAGCTCATACATCTATTCTGAGAGTCTACTATTAGGTTAAGAGCTAGAATGCCTCAGTTTGGTTCCTGGATTCTCCATTTATCACTCTGTTCTTGGGAAAATAACAAGCTTTTTATAACTCCATTTTGTCACCTTTAAAATGGAAGTAATAACAGTATCTACATAATAATGTTCTGAGAATTTTAAATGTTACTGTAAAATGGTTCTATTGCCAACGCATAATTCTCCTTTTATTTTTTACCTTTCAACTATGTCTTTGATTATTTATATATTTTTAATATTTTTTATTGATTTTTCAGAGAGGAAGGGAGAGGGAGAGAGAGATAGAAACATCTAAGATGAGAGAGAATCATTAATCGGCTGCCTCCTGAAAGCCCCCCTCTGGGGATTGAGACTGCAACCCCAGCATGTGCCCTTGACCTGAATCAAACCCAGGACCCTTCAGTCCACAGGCCAATGCTCTATCCACTGATCCAAACTAGCTAGGGTTGTCTTTGTTGATTTATGTTAGCAGAACATGAATAGGGGAGAGAAAATACAGTATTATATTTATTTTGGAGGTTGGTTTCACCCAATAATCAGCCATGTGGCAACAACTTACTATTGTAGCTGTTTATCTATTAGGGTGATCCTGCTCATTCAAATAGAATCCTAACTTGTCTTTTACCTGTAGATATACCATCTACCAGTGTATCCTAGAGGCACAAATCAACGTCAAATATATAAATGGGTCTTTTTTTATAATTCAAAAGTCCTTTCAAAATTTGGTATTCTCTTGCAACATTTATCAGTAAGAATCCACTGTTCCAGAGTCTGTAAATCGTAAGGAGTATAGGAACCAGGTAGGTGTAATAAACAAGAATAGCAGGCCATGTATAAAAAAGACAGTAGTTATGTTATATAATTAATATTGGGCAATGTTGGAACCTTTTAAATCTCAATTACATTATTCTTTCTTCCATGGGCTACAGCAGATAACAGAATATTTTACTTTCCTTAATCACTATTTAAATGGGTTTATTAGAGCCTGCCAATGACAAAAAATAATACACTGTTATGATATTTTACAAAATTACTCACCCCTAGTGTTAAGTTCCATTTAGAGGATATATAAGTTCTTAAAAAATTTTAAATAATCCTTAAGGGAATGTGATATTGATGCGCCACATAAATTTGGTAACATTGACATGAATTCATGACATTGACATGAATTTGGTAACAAGTCAGTGATATGGGGGAAAAAAGTCAGAGGGGACTGCTTAAGATGAAAAAGTATTTCAAATAGATAACAACCAATGTTGTGAGGAATCTTGTTTGAATACTGATTTGAACACAGTAAACATAAGAGACATTTTATAGGCAATGTGAGAAATTGATTATAAACAGTGTTATACGATAAAAGCATAGTTTGGGAGTTATAATGCATCATCATTATGTAGGATATGTAACTTTTATAGTTGTGTAACTGAAGTATACGTGACATGAGATCTAGGTTTTGCTACAAAATATTTTGCAATAAAAATAAAATTAAAAAAAAGATAGCTCATGCAAATTATTCAAAACCATAATGATTTTTTAATGGAAGGGATGGAGATACATAAATTCATTCTATTATTAATTCTACTTTTCTGAATAGTTGAAGATTTTAAGATAAAATTTTAAGTGAAAGATGCCCTAACTGGTTTGGCTCAGTGGACAGAGCGTTGGCCTGCAGACTTAAGGGTCCCAGGTTCGATTCCGGTCAAGGGATACCGTGGTGGTTGCGGGCACATCCCAGTAGGGAGTGTGCAGGAGGCAGCTGAATTGATGTTTCTCTCTCATCAATGTTTATAACTCTCTATACCTCTCCCTTCCTCTCTGTAAAAAATCAATAAAAAATATATTTAAAAAAATTTTTAAGTGAAAGAAACTGTTACTCTAATAATATACAATAATGCACAGTTCAAATAGATCCCTAAAATCCCAAACATACTTCTAGAATACAACTCTATATAGCAGGGCTTAATCATTGTTTGACATTCTCTGACATGAAAACACCCAATTTACAAGCGTTCTGCCAATGTGCAGAGCCACAGCAGCCACTCCATCCTCAGCTTGTGGGGCCTGTACCCTCTTGAAGTAGAAATGATGGCAGTGTGGCCACATAACAATGCTGCATGTGTCCGTGGGGCAGGTGCCACCATCTCCTTATCAGACCCACCATTAACCCACCTGAGGGTTACAGAAACATTGGCATGCAAAGGATATATAATATTACTTGTTGTATGATAATTTAGGCCTCTTTCCCTCTCTTCTAATGGAGTTCTATCACCATTTTTAAAGTTATTTCCATGAGAAATGTATTATGAGATGCAAACAACAGACTTTTTGATTAATTCACAGAATTCATAGACAAAGGACTATCTGTATTTTCTTTATTTCAAGACTTCAAAATACTGTGAATAGGTAGCCTTTATATCAAATGGCATTTCTATGAAGTATTATGTCACTAACACATTATTAGTGACCAAGAATTGGAAATGGAGTAGGGAGAAAGAACCCTGTATTTTATTAGCCTACATTGCTTTGTACTTGGTGGAAAAATATTTGCTGAGAAGAATGGCGATGGACAGAGAACAAGAAAGTGGGGTTTCTCAGTAGTCAGAACATTGAAATCGGATGCTTTGGTTGGGATTTGTCTCTCTGGCATAGAATCATATGGGAAAGGAGAATACCATTTTATCCTTGTTTGTCTCCCTGGTGCCTAACATATGTTACAAAAACAGCCAACAAAAGGGGGTGGAGGAGACTACAGGGCCAGCTTCTGCAACCCAGATGCATTTCTGATCATTGGCCCTGGCATGTGTGTGCAGCCAGATTTAAAGCCACACAAATGCTGAGTGCATTCAGATGATTGGAGCCTTGGCGGAGTGCATTGTTTTTTAATGTCAAGCTCTTTTTTCCTCAAAGAAAATCTTTTGCTCCTGCAGGCTACAGCATGGTGGTATCAATATTGAAAGTTCCTTTCTTTCTTTTTTTAAAGTTAAAAGCCAAGTACAACACAGGCAACCACAGTTAAATTTCCTGGTAGTGCCTATGAGTACCTTGGAGCTGGGAAAGACCACCTCCGTGTGGGAGATGATTCATCATTCAGACAAGCCCAGTCAGAACCTCTCTAGTGGAAAACCCTTCTGATTCAAAGTCAAAGAGAAGTCATTAATAATTAATAAGGGTTGAGCATAACGACTCAATTATCACCCACTTTTGCAAATTCAGTCATTTAGCAATTCCACCAAAGCTCGCTTTGAATCACTTCAGAAAAATACTGTGGAGATAATTGCAGCTATTTTCATTTTTAGAAGTTAGTTATTTGTCTTTTTTTTTAAATTTAAATGTATTAATTTAAATGATGAAATTTTAGAATGTACAGAGGACTTAAAAATAATATAGTCCAATATTCTATTATTTTAAAAAGCATAAAAATGAAGCTCACAGAAATTAAATTTCTAAAGCAAGTTTAAAGGGCTTGGGAGGAAGCCCTAGAGTTGTTTCTGTTTTAGTTCAGAAATCGTTCCAGTTTTCTATCATTTTGCTTTTAAGTGGTTTAGCAATTTTTCTATCAAATAGAAGTAATTTATTCTTTTAGAACTTTAATGGAAAATAATAACTAAATGCTTTTTTACTACATTTCCATTAAAAATGAATCCTGGAATTTATAAAGACTGCAGTGATTTCAGCTTCTATACTGCCTCTCATGGATTTTAGGCACTGTTGGTGCTTCTTCGGTCTTTGACGCAATGCATCCTGTAGTTTTCTCTTAGGGTTTTATAACCTGAGGGCCAGGTTATAAAACCTGACTAGAATGATTTATTATAAAAGTATTTCATTTTACACATTTCTTAATGTTTCTTATTCTTCTTATTGGGAAGCATTGACTGGTTAGATTTCTGTAGGTCAGTTAAGAATACAGAAACAATTAACCAATGGTCAAGTTGAAGAACAAGCCATTTTTAACAAAAATATTCAGTTAATTCAAGACAAAAAGTATTTTCTTTGTCTGAATTGCTTGGAAAATTGCCTCTTCTCACTTCACTATGGCTACTGAAGTTGGAGAAAAGAAATTCTAAATACAATAAAAAAAACCCTCTTAATTCTATTGTTTTGTTTAATTTTAGACTAATAGTGGGAATGTTGCATTATCTGCAAATTGGCACTAAAAATACTGGAACATATTATTGAAAGGCCATAGGAATATTTATAAGTACTTACTTTTCAGAAAGAAGGCAGATGCCTACACTTAATTACAATGTTCTTTCCAAATAAGAGATGCTTACACATATTCATGCTTCCTGTCTGAGAGGGAAAAATCATAATAGGGAAAATATGTCCGCAGAAGCGTGTGCTTTACAGAATCCACATTATAAAGACGAATGTGCTAACAATATGATAAATGCTGAGGAGTGACTGGGTTGGGGGTGAAGTGAAATAAAATCTCCATAGTAGGAAAATGCCTGCATTCAGATGAGCATAGGTTAGAGTGATGACATTGACTCTAACTAGTCAAGACTTTTCTTCACAGCATCATGCATGATTGATGTTCCAGAGGGACCCATACCATTGTGGGCCTCCATGTTTCACTGCAGTAAGTATTTAAGGGAAATACTAAACCAGCTCCTAATACATTTATCATCTTATATAAAAATCATGGTTATGTTTTATTGAACTAAGAAAGATTTGCTTGAAGTGCAGTGTGAAAATGAGAAAAGTTTTCAGGTAAATTAGTGGCAATGTTCAATACAAACCTAAACTAAAATTAAATAGACTAATAGTTATACCATGATTACTGGTTTTTCCTGGTCAAATTTTCTTCTTTTCTTTTTTCTTTCCTTCTTTCCTCTGTCGCTTTTTTCCTTCTCCCCTTCCCTCTTCTCCCTTCCTCTCCCCTCTATTCCCCTCCCCTCCTCTCCTTCTCCTTCCTCTCTTTCCTTTTACCCCCATTCTTTCCTTTTTTTTCCATCTCTTTATCTAAGCATGTGTGCATGTGCATCTGTGTGCAAAATATTAGAGAATATTTTCTTTGGAAAGATCTTTATAATCAATTTTAGGCTCATGCATGTCTTTTTGGAATTTAAGTTGGTTATAAATATTTTTATGACCTTTCAATTATATATTCCACTTGTTAATCCCATTTACAGATAGAAAACCTGTATATTAATGTGTTATTAATATACATTAAAACATTATGTTAATATACATTATTAATATATATAAATAAAACATGTTAATACATATTAAGATATTACGATATTAATATGTATTAACATATTTATATTTTGAATATCTACTCATGTGCCAATCAACAATTATTTTAAGTACCAAACTACCAATAAAGGTTTTCTCTTAGCATTAAAACCTGTATTTATACATTCTTATCAAAGTCTCTTATTAAAAGCTACTTCCCTAATAAGCAGAGCAAGAAATCTCTTGTCAGCCAGTTCATTCATTCAGCAAACATTACTGAATTTCTATGGAACTTACTAGGTTTTAGAAATAAAAATAAATACAGTGATAAATATTTAAAAGAAATAAATAAAAAGATTATTTACAGTCCATTGGACTCTTCAGTGGAAAGCTAAAACTATTTCAGAAAAAAAGTTTTTACAAAAAAAGTTATTTTTCTCAATTATTTTGTTTTTTTAGTGGGAGGATGAGAAAATCATTCAGTTTTTTTTTCTTTTTCAATTACTGTATTGCACAGTGCAGATATTTGAATTTTTAATCAATTTGAATTTATAATTGGCACCAGAATTATCTAACAAGAAGCAGAGGTTCTAATATATAGTGATGGAAGGAGATTTGACTTTGGGTGGTAAACATACAATGCAATATACTGAAGATGTATTATAGAATTGTACACTTGAAATCTAAATAATTTTATTAACCAATGCCACCCCAACAAATTTAATTTAAAAATAAAAATGCAAAAAAATTTAGTTTGTTTTCTAGGTCAAAAACTGAAAATTATCTTTGGTAAAAATATATGTTTTGTATAGCTCCCAATAGTGCAGCTTTGCAAAGAGTCTCATTGATTGTTTCTAGGGAATGCACAAAAATTCTACCTTGTTGATAAACTTCTTCAATTGACTATTTGGAAATCAAAATAACCTATGTGGGTTCATTTTATTCAACAGATATTTATTGAGTGCCCGTGTTAAGATCTTTTTTTTTTTTTAAAGATTTTATTTACTTTTTTCTTTTTTATTGTTATTGGTTTGCGAGCGCAAGGAAGAGGGAGAGAGAGATAGAAACATCAATGAATACAGATAGAATCATTGACTGGCTGCCTTCAGCATGCCCCTTACTGGGAATAGAGCCTGCAACCCGGAAATATATCCTGACTGGGAATTGAACTGTAGCCTCCTGATTCATAGGTGGAAGCTCAACCAATTAGCCACATGGGCTGGGCCTGTGTTGAGATCTCTTGAAAGATCACAGTGTGGAACAATGGAAATTACCACTTAACAGCTGATAATTTAATTATTTATTAACTTAAGGGAGAAAGAGTGACAATATCAGCTTTTATTATTTGAATATATATAGCAGCGCTTTTCAACCTGTGGGTCGCGACCCCTTTGGGGGTCGAACGACCCTTTCACAGGGGTCGCCTAAGACCATCAGAAAACACATATATAATTACATATTGTTTTGTGATTAATCACTATGCTTTAATTATGTTCAATTTGTAACAATGAAATTGGGGGTCACCACAACATGAGGAACTGTATTAAAGGGTTGCAGCATTAGGAAAGTTGAGAACCACTGATATATAGGAAAATGTTTTTCACTCTCAAGAAAATCTATAGCAATTCATGTAAAGTTTTAGAAAATGGATAAAACCCATGAACATTATAACTTAGCATATTAAAATAATTGTACCTCTTGTTCTGAATTAGTGGATCTCTAAACATTCATTGTTTTCCTTGTTAAAATCTTAATCAATCTGAACATTTATGGATAATTTATATTGCAGAGCATCTGGTGATAAAGTGTAAAAATAAAATCTTAATTACATCCCCCACTAGTTCTGCTGTGTTAATTCAAGACAACAACTCAAGTATTTAGACAGATGGCAGGGGCAGCCATATTAGCCTACGATTTCTCTACAGGGAAGCAAGAGAAAGCAAAGCTCATAGGCTATGTGCTTGCCTGCCTATTTTCACACTTTGAAATCCTCAGCAAATGCTGATTTTTTCACAGCCAAATGTTTTCCTATCTGATTAGGCAGTTTTCTACTTCAGTAAGCATGTAATATGGAGGTAGCTAAATTTCCACACTAAAGAGTGAAAAAACAATATTTTTAGTTTGGAAATAAAACAATCTGGAAGAATCAGGGCTGTTGGGATCATAAAGAGCTTCATAGGGAGTAAATTTCTGATGTATCTATACCACAGGGTTAACAAGTTAAAAGCTTAGTTTTAAGAAGAATGAGACTAGGCTATGTTTATATAATAAACAATAGTTTTAAATGACTGTATTTATAATAAATTATCTTGAAGGCTGATTCTTGTCACTTACGATTGAATTATTCCTCAAATAAGAGGACAAGAGCTGGACAAGTTAGCATTTAAAGAAATTGTCTCAGTTTACATTTTGGATAACACTTTTGACTTTTCCTGGAAAAATGAATGCAAGTAACTGCTGAATGTGTTCATTCAAAGGAAGGTTGATTCCAAGTGACTGTTTTTTAAAAACACCTATTAAATTGACAGAAGGAAAATGGGGAACATTCATAAGCATAATCATGTAAAACTTCATTCCTGTGACACCATTTTATATTTACCAGTTTGGACACTCAGTGAGAAAATGAACCACATTAGTAGTAATAGTAGTAGTAGTAACAGCATTCTGATAAAAGAACGTAACTGATAAATTGTGAGGTTAAGTAGTTTTTGTTCAACTACCATCCAGATAGTTATATAATGCATTCTTCAAACATTCAACTCATACTAAAACTCAGTACATTGTGGCTGCCATTATGAACAAATTTCCAATTTCAGGTGTTGCTTCTAGATTCATTAATCAACAAACGTTAATGGATTACCAGCCATGAACCTGGCACTAAGCATTAGATACTTTTATGATTAAACACATAAATCTGCATTTCAAATCTTACAATCTCATAGGTCAGATCTCCTGATTGTCACCTATTATAAAGTTTTATCTGTTAAAAACATTTGTATACTAATTTTTTAAAGTCAAATATAATAGAGTGAATTCTCAATCAGTAGGTTAGAAGTTACAAATATTTGTTTTTCTTAAATTCAGTTACCCTATGTCCATTTGCATATTTTTCTTCTAAAGACTAGCTAAGGTGTATCATCTGTCCCTTATCCCCTCAGGATTTTTCTTTAATCAATACATCCTGTCTTAGTCAGTTTGGGATGTGATAACTAAATATAACAGGCTAGGAAGCTTAAACAACAATCATTTCTTTCTCACAGTGATGGAGGCTAGGAAGTCCAAGATCAAGGTGCCAGCAGATTCAGTGTTTGGTGAGAATGGCCTTCCTGCTATATCCTCTCTCTTTTAATGTCTCTTTTTTAAAAGGGTACTAATCCCATCATGAGGGCTCCACTCTCATAACCCAATTACCTCCCATCTCCAAATATCATCAATTTTGGAGGACACATAATTTAGTCCTCTCTGATCCAAGACTTTGCTATGAGTATTTTCTTCATGTTCTCCAATAAATGTATATATTATAAAGAATCTGGTTAACACGATCAATTCATTCATTAGTTAAGAATGTATTTGCTGATGGTCATTCAAGTTCAAGACAGTGGGAGAGCAAAAATGAATAAAATATAGTATTCGTCTTCAGTAAGTTTACTGTCACCTCTTGTATTTAAACTTCAACACGTCAATGTTAAGTCTAATCCCTTAGGGGTGTTTGTTCAAATGGAGATTCTTACCCTCACCAGAAATTCAGATTCTGTTAGAAGGGGGCCATCATTCTTTATCTTGAGTAAGCACCCAGATAATTTTGATCCATGTGGTGATCACAAGAGTTATACTTGCTTCTATTCTAGCTCAGACTTTATGTACTAATTCTAATTTGTAGTATTTTGGCTTTTCTATAATAACTACCATTTGTTGAAAGCATATTATTTCCAAGACTATACACTTAATACAGACAGTCCTCAGGTTACGTGGTTACGTCACCATCTCCCATTTATTTATAAAAAAAAAAAAGTTCCGTCATTTTGACGTATGTACATATGTGCTTTATGTTTTTTATTATTTATTTACCACAAGTAAAGGTCAGGAACTGTTATCTTTCTTTTAAATGTTTTTTACTGTTTCACTTCATTACTGCTGTGTGTGTGCTCCATGTGAGTGATGTAGGTGCTTATGTAGGTGGGTTCTGACTTACGGCGAAAATCGTGTTATGTCGCCGTAGGAACGGACCTCCCATGTAACCCGAGGACCTAATGTATATACATAATTTCATCAATCCTCATAACACTCCTATGGGGTAGGCATGATTACTTCTGCTTAACAGATTAGGAAGCAAGGTTCAAGGGTTCAAATTAATCTACTAAATATTCATACCTATTAATAAAACAAATATTTCTTAATTTTTCATTTGGAGGTACCCTTTACTTTTGATTACAAAACATGTACTTTAACCATTATGTCTTAGCCATTATGTCTCCCTTGTTCCAAAGATGTCCTCCTCTCCAATTCTGATAAGCAGATCCCCATAATATACCTTGTGTCTGAAAGCCTCACATTCCAGCTCTTTCACAGGAGACATTTTTTAAAAATTACCTCTGAATTTTTAAACAATGTATGGATGAGCTTCAGGAAGCTTAATAACATATCTTTTGAAGTTTTTTCTTCCCCTTTGGGAAAGTCTCTAGAATCCAACAGATTCTTGAAGAAGACTGTAATCCTCAAAATGCTACTAACAAGGGGTGCTGATTCAGGTCAGAGGGCCGATGGCCTCTTTGGCACAGAGTAGGTGCTTATGAAATATTTTTGGAATGTGTGTATTTCAAAGACATTTATGTATCTAATACATCTGAAAACACTAAAATGTTATACATGAACAATCACAGTGGGTAAATTATTTTAAAATGAAGTGTATAATAGAACAAAAGATCATTTATAGAGAGAATATGTATAGGATTTGGATTAAAGATAGTCCACAAAAGAGATAAAACCAACAAAGTGACAATAAGGTTTTATCTTGATGTTGACTTTAAGGAACAATGGAAGTAAAGAAGAGCAGCTGATTTGAGTCATAATGAAGTACATTTTAGACATGTTGACTCAGGGTGGTGTCAAATATTCCTGTGAATGTGTTAAGTGAGACAGTGGAAACATTGATTGCAAATCCTTATGAGCATTTACATTACAGCTATAGACTAAATATGAAATCACATAGAGACAGTATAAAAATGAAGTAAATTAAATTTTAAAGAAGGAAGAATAGTGAGAGAAGAGAGGATTGGAACAAGAAATTTAGGGAGGAATAAAGGAAGTAAGGAAATAAGGAGAACAAAAGTAACTAGAAATATCCCAACTTATTTTAAGGAACAAACAAGGGGGGGTGGGAATAGGAGTAGGTACTTTTTGAATAAGAACTTGATAGAAAAAAAGCATAAAATTTGATTTTGTTAAAATAAATATTTTCAAAAGCATATATTTTGAAATATAACTTCTTCCCCAAAATTCCTTATCAATCCAAAAGATGTTGGACACAGATAACAGGGGGATGAGAGCATGAGTGGGGGGAGGAGGTTGGGGTTAATGGGGGGGATGCGGACACATTTGTAATACCTTAACCAATAAAGAAATTAAAGACAAAAGATGCATAAATATAACTGTTCAAAATGTACACTCTATAAGGAGATAGGGCATAAGTCTATTCCATATATAAATACAAATATATACATACATAATATGTTAATATCTAACACTAATTTTTAGCTATCAAGGAACTCAGAGAATAATGGGAGAGACAGAGTTAAGCAACAAATACAATATAGAATTAAACGTCATCACCATTAGTTGGATTCTCCCCATATGCAGGAACTAATGTGTTATTACATTTATGTCCCCCCACAAACTCATGTTCTTAATCTGTAACTGCCAATATGGATATAGAAATAAACACAGGAATAGTTTAAAGAAAAGTACACTTAACTCTAGGAGGTGAAAAAGACATTCCAGAAGAAGTAGTAATTGAATTGTATTATGAAGAATGTTTGGAAAAGGAGCTTCCCAGAGAGAGCATGTGCAAATACTCAGAATGAACAAGTATTTGCTGTACTTCGGAAGTAAAAAAATGGTGTAGTTTAACTGGACCAGCTAATGGGATGAGAATGGAGGAGTAAACAAAGCTTATATCCTAAGGGCCCTGAAACCTATTGGTGAATTTTAGGTGTTTGATCTCATCTTGTAAGCAATAGAACCATTTGAAATCTCATGTTGTTGATGTTTGTTCACATGTTAGGAGTGTTTTAATCATTGGCTTCTAAAATGATAATCCCAGTTCATGTATTGAAATATAAGGGAGAGAAAAGAGTTTGTAGGAATAGAAAATAAATAGAATTCTATTGTAACTATCTATGTAATTAATGATAGAACCATAAATTAAGGTGAGGCAATGAAAACGGAAAGGGAAAGAGAGATTAAAGAGCATTTTAAGAGGAAAACTCAAGTGTATAATGAATAATTTAAGAGCGTATATAGCTGAGCTAGTAACAATTATGCCAGTAAAACAGGCATATATTGGGGCAGTTCTGGGCAAACTAGGAATTCTCCAAGAAATGTAAAACCAATGATACTATATTTCAGATGAGGAAAGGAGAGATAATTATTTACCAGGTTTTGAATCATGGATCTATTACCATTTAGCTGCAACAACAATAGATAATTTCCTTAATCTCTACATAGTTTCAATTTCCTCACTTTGAATGGAGACCATAGGGTTGTATGATCATCAATTAAGTAGATCTTGTGAAATCATAGTGTAGTAACTGACACACAATCAAAGCTATATAGGTACTTGCTCTTAAAAGAGAAAACACTTTATGAAGAAGAATTTGAGTTGGGCCTTGAAAAACATAGAATAGCAACATGTAGAAAATATGAAAATGAGAGAAACTATGATTATACATCAGATATATATGGGAAATGAAAAATGGTCTAGCTTGACTGAATTGCACGGAATGGAACGTAATGGCATGTACATCAAGAGAAGGCAGTGCATGAGAAACATGAAATGTAAAAAAAATTTAGACTTTTACTCAGCAAGCAATGGAACATCACCAAACGCTTTATGTGGGACTAACTTCAGAGAATAGATTACATTTGAAGAAGAACAAGTAGATGTGCATAGAGGTCACATGATAATTTGGAACAAGCAAGATTACACCTCATTTCTGTGTTAACTAACCTACAGCCTTGATCTTTTCACTATGCCATATAGGATCTTTATGAACCCTGTTGCCATCTATGGAGATATATTTAATAAACACATTGTTTGAAGAAGAAGTCCAATGGGTAAGTAATGGTCAAAATGCAAGCACTGAAACCAACCATGTTACCTTATATAAACTCAATATTCTTAGTTTTAAAAGGGACAGTATTTGTCACAGAGTTGGTGAATATAAAAATTCCAGTTTTCTAAAATTGTCTATTAAATTTCTGGAATGGTTTCCTGCTGCATGTACTTCTACATGTACCCTTAAAATAAAACCCCATTAACTGAAGTTACTTGAATTTATATTCATTCTTTACAACCTATAAAAGTTTAATTGGTCTTTAGTGATTCAAATTACTTTATGGGAATTAAATACAACATTTTTTGCTTGGAACATACTGGATGCTTAACACGTAGTGGCTATTTTATTATAGCATTAAGATCAGAAATGACCCATCTACAGGGAAGCTTTATAGTATAGTGGGTAAGAGCAAGGAATATGGATCCTGACTACCTGTTACAAAACCCAGCTTTGACATTTACTTATCATGAGATCCAGGGCAAGTTACTTGTATATTTAATTTTTAATCCTCACCTGAAGATATTTTTCCATTGATTTTTAGAGAAAGTGGAAGACAGAGGGAAATATTGATGTGAGAGAAACGCATTGATTTGTTGTCTCCTACATGTGCCCCAACCAGGGCCTGGGCTGGGGAGGAGACTGCAACCAAGGTACATGCCTTTGACCAGAATCAAACCCCAGATCCTTCGGTCCACAGGCCAATGGCTCTATCCACTGAGCTAAACCGGCAAGGGCTAAATTTCCAAAATCTGTGCTCATGCTGCTACTAGTCTATTGTTTTGTTGCCAAAGAGCTACATTTTCCTCTTCCTCTCTATATGTCCTAGCTCAGCAGTTCTCAACCTGTGGGTCGCGACCCCTTTGGGGGTCGAACGACCCTTTCACAGGGGTTGCCTAAGACCATCAGAAAACACATATATAATTACATATTGTTTTGTGATTAATCGCTATGCTTTAATTATGTTCAATTTGTAACAATGAAATTGGGGGTCACTACAACATGAGGAACTGTATTACAGGGTCTCAGCATTAGGAAGGTTGAGAACCACTGTCCTAGCTTCTGCAAATTTCTGGCTTCTCTTGTCACTTCAGTTATATTGCTTCATTGTTCTACTGCATATTCCATTTGCTTTCTAATTCTGCACACTGAATTTCTGCAATTCTCCTATACTCTAATTTCTATTGACCCTACATATAGGTCTAACATAAATACATCCTCAGTGAAAGATATGATTGGTACAGTTGGTGGAGTATAAAGGTTGCTAAAGAGAAGAATTTATTTTCTTCAGAGCTTGACCATTTTTAGTGATGTTTGTGTTTAGTGGATATAGTTGGCAAAGTAGTATTCTAATAGGATGGCTGTCCTAAAGAATATGATACAAGGAAAGGGGGGTAGAGTTCAAAAAGAAAATTCTAGTCTTATTAGTATAGGGGTCAGAGATGGAATTCTGATCTAAGGACTGGAAATTTAAAATGGGACCCCTTCATGGAACCACAGAAGGAGGAACCACACTATCTGCACATAAATATCTCTCAGTTTAGCACTATACAGATCATTTAATTATACGGTGCAAATATTCAATACCAAATAATTATTTCTGTTACATTTCTCTGCCCAAGCATCATCTTATATGTACATGAACACATGATAGTAAATTTAAGATAACTGAAAGGTTATAGATAATGATAATATTACTTCTGCATTGTAGAAATCAGCTAACACCCAACTATCATCTGATATCTCTAAAATAGTTATAACATTCCACACTTATTACATTTAAAACATGTAGTAAGATTTTCTGATTGCCTTTAGTATACTCACAAGGAAAGAGTACAACTATATGCTGCAGACATTTCAAATGAATGAATAAACAAAAATGTAGTCATAAAAATTAAGCAAGTGTATAGTTCCAAGCAGAATTTTTATAACTTTCAAAAGAGAGGAAGGGAAGAGATACTGTTGTTTCTTCATTAAAGTAACTCAAAAGTAAACAAAAATTTGACTATAAACTCTTGTTTGTTTTATGACCTATTTTTTCTTTCATGTAGAAACTTTCAAAGGCATTATTTATTTATTTTTGTGCATCTTAGCCTAATTGATTGAAGGGAATGAACTTTTCTTCACTTTTAGAAAATCAGTACCTCCTTCAGGCCAGATTTCCTTCTGAGTGAGAACTGATTTTATGGAGGTCAGCAGAAGTGAAACAACTGTACGAGTCAAATTTCCATTCAGGAATGTGCAGACTTTGGCCAACACTGTCATGTCTATGGCTCACATATTGTTTCTGTGAATTCACCATCAAGTAAGATGCCTGAAATGAAGCAGTGCTCAAGTGGCCTAAAGAGGCATAAAGTGGGTATTTTGTTTTAGACTGAGGTAATTGTTTTCAGTTTTTATTTTTAAATCTAATGTGTATTAACCTTTAATTGAAAAAGTAGAGAAAGCACATGATAAGAATAATTTTTTAAGGCTGTCTTTTCCCCACTCTATTTCACTTGCCCCTTTCTCTAAAAGCAGCCACTGATACAAATCTTTTGGTTTTATATCCTAAATTATTTTATTATTTGGAAACAAATGGTAATATGCTGTCTATAGCAATAAATGTAATTAAATACACAGTTGCAAAAAAACCCTTATAAATATATTCACAGCTAGTAATATAATTTAAAATTCCAAGATCCAAACCTTAATTTCAGAAAGTGTGCTCTTGCTTCCTGTGCAACTCAACTGTAGTAAGCACACATTGTAAAGTACGTTCAAAAGCATGATGTACAAGTGAGAGTTCTGATGCATTGCTTTTGAGTTGGAAGTGAAGCCACCTGGAAGTTCTGAGCTTGAAAGAAATGCCTCATCAATGGCTTTCCTCCACTCTCCCTTTCTTCCTGAGATGGTACTCAAGCCCTGTCTCGCGATCCTTAGAGGGACACAGGAAAAGGCAGACTTTACTTAGGCACCATTGTTCTGTATCCAAACTAATTCGTGAACCCAAAACATGGCATGACCTGGAGCAGAGCTGTTATAAAAATGTAATTCTCCTTTAACCCCTCCATGTAAATCATCAGAAAGCTTCCCTCAATGATTTAAACAAATTTGGTCTTTGACCTCTAGAGTCAGAATTGACCTCAACAACTCTTTCAGATGGTTGTAATATTGACTGTTTGATGTATGTCAACTACCATAAAATCCAATGCTATTTCATAACAGATCTTCTAATAATGCCACATATGCCCAAAGTCATGGTAACAGTCTCTTTATTCCAAGCAAGTCAGTAGCATGAAATACTGCAGATTAATGAAATAATGCCCTTTGTTGCATCAAGCTTTGGCATCTAATGCAACTGTGATTTGCGGTATTGTTCAACCAGTTGCAACACCTGTCAATGTGCTTCCTATAGAACTTCAAAAGACCTCTAATAAATACCAAATGCTTGAAAGGGTTCTCATGTGTATACGTAAGAATTTTTCTGGGTCTGTGATTTTTGTGGTACTTAACAACCCGTTCAGTACAATAGTTCATAAACCAATCGGTTCCATAATGATCTTTCTGCAAACATTCAAGTCTGACAATTTGAGATATCACAGAAGACTCAAAAAATTATATTTATTCATTTTTCTGGTGGGAAAAAACCTACCCTAACAATATATTTAACACCTTTTAAATAAAATTCAAACTCTAAAATTAAAGCAAGATTTCCAAACAAAAAATATTTTTATAATTTTTTAGGCATTAAAATTTTGTCAAGGAATTTTAAAGAACTTCCCACTTATATGATATGTAAATATTATACATTTATATATGTAATTAAATACTCATAAATTTTATATATAAATTTATATCTTTATATTAAAATAAATTTCAACATCTTTTGGCAAACAATGTTTAATAAACTGCAATACAGGAAGATATTGTATTGAATAAAGTATTAAAATGTTTTGGTACTTAATAGTTCAAAAATGGTTTTATTTAATTGAGACCAACTGGCCTCATTGCTTCTTATAAACTTTGCAATATATATTCAGTAAAAAGGAATAAAAATGAACAGATGTTTCTCCTTAAAGAATGCAGACAAAGATTTTCTTACACAATAAATCAGCTGCTAGTGGATTTCCAGGACATTGCTGCAGGCTAGTTAGATATAAAACTTAAAAAATATATAAAATAAAAGGATTTACCTCTGTGTGGATCCAAAACTGGTAGAGGAGATTGAACTGAAGATGAACAGCATATACCGAAGGTGGTACAAAGAGAGCCAGGGGAGAGTAGAATATCTAAAAGATTAAAAATTTTTAAATTTGCACATATGATTTCTCAACATACTGTTACTAATGGTTCAACATCTGAATATACACTTCAGCAAATATATCTCATTCTTTCACAAATTTACCTTATTTCTTATGTTTTATTGTCATGTTTGACTTTGCAACATTAGTTTGCAACATTAGTTTTCCACATGGTGATAAAGTTGGAGATATATTAGAGCTATTTTGCACTTCATGTTGTCTAGTTAAAATACCATACGTGGTGTGTTATATCCTTAATCCTTAAAAGACTGGATGTACTTCCTGGACTTAAAGAGATTTTCTATACAGACACACACACTTACTTTAAGTAAAAGAAATGCAGGATCATGTGTCTTCATACCTCGACAGCTCCCAAAGTCTGTATGTATTATACCCTGGCATTTTTAGTAGTAACATAAAATTATAATAAAACAGTGATTTTTTTATCAAGAGAGGGTAAAATAAATTTTCCCTTTTAAATTTGTTTTTATGTGGTTGATCGAGGGTACAATACATCCTAATTTTTCCAAAGTTAGCAAGTCAGGGGCTATGATATAGTGCCATAGTGCAAACAAATTTTAAAGTTGAATATTTCCTAACGGATGGAAATGTCTCTGCCTTAAAAAAAAAAACAAATTATGCTTAAACCACAGAGCTGGTTAGAATCAACTAATAAGCACAATCTGCTGTATTCTCCTAATGACTTTGATCCCCAAGAGTGGTTTCATGTTGTAGGAAAACATCTTATTAAATAAAAACACTAAACAACCAAATAGGAATAAAAAGAAGCTGACTTCCTCTTTATGTTTTGTATTTTGTAGAGTTAATATTTCCAACATTCTAGATATTTTAAAATATTTCTTCTGAATGTTAAATTTTTATTTCTAAATTATTTTAAAGGTTTTGTTCTCAATTAGGCCAAATATATTTCAACAATGTTTAGTAATGAGTATGCAGTAGAAATTGGTCATTTACATAAACTCTTCTGGCTTCTGTTTCTAAACTTAAGCCATGAAAAATCTCAACTGTCATTTCTCTGATCAAACAAGATCAGTTTTATCATTTATAAATGCATCAATAGGCAATTAATTAGATTAGTGAGCAACAAAAAAGTATTGTGCTCTTCAAGATATGCACTTTTAAGCTTTGGTTCTACTACAGAATCTCTCTATGACATTCACAAAGTTCTTAAATTTCTCGAGGCTTCTGTTTTCTCAAATGTATTGTGAAGAGGAAAAACATTTGAAATCTAGCCATCATTTTGGTTCCAAAAGATCTGTGATACTGTAATATGAATTTTTTGTAATATATAAAAATAGTTCTCTTATAATCGGTTCAAAAAACTATTTAAACACATATATGACATATGATATAAGTACTCTGAGTTAAGGAGTATTTTGCAATCTTTAAGCTGTGAGTAAAAATGTAAGACAACTTGGATGCTTAATAAATTGTCTATTTGGAAAGAGAGTGCATACCAGATGAATATTCATGGTTCATTATAATACCCCAAAGTATGGAGAAATAATCCTTTGAGATAGTAACAGCCGTTATGGAAGAGGGGGTTCTATGCTCAAATAAATTGTGAAGCGGTGAGTTAAACAAGTGGAGTTCAGCGCAGAACTTCTCAGAGCCTTTACCACTCTGTGGTCAACCACAAGCCTGTTACCCTATAGAATACTTTCTTAATAAGTTTTCCGTAGGATTGGATTTCCTAAAAACACACTTGAGGAAACAATGTCTCAGTTCTTACAAATCATTAAATATATGAACTGACAATTAGAAAAATGAACTCAGCATGAATGTCAGAAAATCACCTTTCTAATAAGAAATAAAGAAAGGAAGTAAGGTCAGGGAGTGACATGAATCACATGAAATTTAAATTCTTGTGATTAACATAGTACTGTAAAAAGAATCTAATGATATAATCAAAATTCTAATTTCTATAGCTTAGTAAATGTCATCGAGATCTGAGGATTATCACTCATCTTCTCTACCTCCAATCTTTGCATTCCCAAATTATAGTTTTTAAAACCAATTTAAATGCCCCTTCCATCAGAAAGCCTCAAATGGTACTAATTTGACAGAATAAATTTCTCCTTCTTCAAACTTAAACTCTCAGAACCTGCCAGGAGACATTATACTATTTAACAAATATATCAATTTCTGACATGCATCCAAACTCATGTCATTCTCACTCCAAGGTTCTTAAGGTTACACTGGTGTACCATAGGTTATTTTATTATCTTTTGATAAAAGTCATATATAGTAAGTTCTTTTTTTATAATTGAATTTTATTTTTATTAATTTTTATTGTTGAAAATATTATATATGTTCCTTATTTTCCCCACTGACCCCCTACATCACCCCGCCAACCCAGCCTCAGCCCTTCATCACCCTATCATCTATGTCCCTGGGTTATGCAAATATGCATACAAGTTCTTTGGTTGATCTTACCCACACCACCTTCCCTCTAAGATTCAAAAGTCTGTGCCATGCCTCTATGTCTCTGGATCTATTTTGTTCATCAGTTTAGTTTGTTCATTAGATTCCACATATGAGTGAGATCATGTGATACTTATCTTTCTCTGACTGGCTTATTTTGCTTAAAGGAAAGGAATAACCCAGACCTGTGTGTGTGAGGAGGAATGATAATAAGCCTCAGGGTGACCTCAGGCTAAAGGAGAGAGAAGATGAGTGTTTTAGTCTATTCTTCAATTGAAGGAGGCAGGTGGGGTTTTGTGAGGGGTACCCTGAGCAAGGACCAATATGGCATTTAGGGGGAAACGTAAGTATTTTGGCATTGCTGAAGGTATTGGAGAATGTGGCAAGAGACTGGTTGGGACCATGGCACTCATATAAAGATCTCAAGGAGTCCGTGAACATCCTTGCTATCACCAAAAGAAAGTGTAAGCTTGTGTTCATGAGGGAATGTGCAATTTTCTGAAGAAACATTCCACATCTTTCATCAGGGAGTCTGTGATAAAGATAATTTAGACATCAGTCAAACCAAAGGAAAAGCCCTTAAATGCCATTCTAAGGATATTGAATTTATCCGAGGCCAGGAAGGTGCAGTTAATGGTGTTTTTAAAGCTTGTCAGAGATATAAAAACGGGTTTGAAATCTATTTTAATAGCCCAGTGAAAGATCAGGCACTGGGGAGGGAGAGGCAGAATACTAAAGGAGATCTAACTATTTAAACATGGAAGATTAGAGGGACAGAAGAATATCAGAAGACACCCAGATTTCTGGCTTGTTTTTTGCACGACGTAACCAAAACACTGAACAGGAGGAAGAAAAGGTTATAAAGTTCAACTTAGGAAATGTTTTGTTGGAGTCCTTGTAGTACTAATATATCCCACGGAAACTGCTGAGTAAGCAAATCTGTTGTGCAAATATCAATTGAACTAAAAATGACACTGGATTTGCAGATGTGGATCAGTGGAGCAGTAGGTCTAGAATCCAGATCTAAGTAAGTTTAAAAATCACTCTGAGAAACTGATGGAATAGAGGTAGATATTACTTCTTTCTTTCTTGAACAAGGACGGAGTGAGCTGGAGGTATTCCCTGGAAAGAACATGTGGATGAGCAAGGAGATTTAATTTTTAAATGTGGAAGATGTTAATATATTTAAGGTGTATTCAGAAGGAACCAGCTGGGAAGAAGAGGGACAAATGCCAAAACTAGCTGATCAAAGTCCAAGAAAAGAACTAAGATAGAAGCAATGTCACAATCTAAGGACTAGACCTGCGGAAGAGAGGTGAACATTTTCTATAAAAGTAGATAAAAATCACATAATCTCACTCATATGTGAAATATAATGAACAATATAAACTGATGAACAAGGTAACACTGAATGGGGGGTAGGAGTGGCTGGAGGGGGGGTCAATTGGGGGAAATGGAGATATGTAATACTTTAAACAATAAAAAAAAAGAATGAGGTACATATGTATGTACTTACATGAGAAAAGCTCCAATAGAAATATGTGAGCCACATATGTAATTTTTTACATTTATAGTAGCCATGTAAAAATTCAGTAAAAAGAAACCAGTGAAATTAAAAAAAAAGTAGGGGTAAGAAACCACATGTACTTATAAATTCACAAATCTTAATGAAGATATCTGAACAGTAATTAGAGAGTGGGAAAACCTCACATTTCTCTGTGAAGTTTAAGATACATCCATTGGCTGACAGAAAGGAACAGCAGTGGAGAAGAGACAGCAGTTCTGGAAAGGCTTCTCCCAGGCAGGCAGAAGGCTCCTGTGTACAGTTTGGTGAGCAGCACTGACAGCTCAGCTGTATCTGGAAGCCGTATACTGAGGAGCACTGCACTGCCCAGCTGGTGCTAGAGGACACCATGGCGCTCAACAGTCAGAGTGTGGGAGTGAAGTAGGTGGGTGACCGGATTCAAGCACAGCTTGGGGAGTTGAATGCAGATGTAACCGAAGGCAGGGACTACTGTCCAAAATCGTGGAAATTAGGTTGAGGGAAGTAGGAAATAAAGCCACAAAGCATGACAACTGAGAGAAAAAGCAGAGACTGAGAGAGGAAAGCTGCCCATGAATAAGCTGCTAAGCATAAAGGTTGAAGTGCAGTGAATAATTAATTTTTAAAAAATGAAAAAAGTATTTCTAAGCTCCAGGACTAATGTCTATGTTATTTTAATAAAGTAGTTTAACGTTACTAACATCTGCACGTCTATGATTCTCATTTTCAAATAATATTACTTTAGATACAACAACTTCCTACATAACTGAGAAACAAAAGATTGAATCATCAAGCAACTATTCCACATTTCTTATGTCTATGTTTAATAGTGACACAGAACCCAATTCTCTGGTTGCGCATAGAAAGTAGTGATCTCTATCATTAAAACACATCTTAAATTGTACTTTTGGAATAAGTGCTTTAGGTCCATCGTTCTGTTCCCATGTCTATGGGTATATCCATTTCCTCTTTTGCTCATTCCACCTTCTTATACATCCTGTATTCTAGCCATACTCATACTGTTACGTGTTGAATTGTGACCCCCAAGAAGACATAGGACCCCCACTCCCTACAAATGTGACCTTATTTGAAAATAGGATCTTTATGGAGGTCAATAGTGTGGTGAAGGCCTGGGGGGGAGGGGGCAGGGTGGAGGAGGTCAATGGGGAGGGAAGGAAAGGGGGATATCTGTAATACATACAATAATAAAGATACATTTTTTTTAAATGAGGTAATTAGGGTGGTACTAATTCAATTACGGGTTTCTTTATAAAAAGGGGGATATTTAGACACAGAGATATACATGCACATAAGAAGAAAGCCATGTGGAGATGAAGGCAGAGATCAGGGTGATGAATCTACAAGCCAAGGAACACCTAAAATTGCCAGCAACCCCCCCAAAAGCTAGGAGAGAGGAATGAAACTAATTTTTCCTCACAGCCCCCAGAAGGAACCAACCCTGTCGACACCTTAATCTCAGATTTTCAGTCTCCAGAACTGGGAGACAATAAATTTCTCTGTCACCCAGTTTTTGGAACTTTGTATGGCAGCCCCCAGAAAATGAATGCCCCAGAAAACTAATATATCTACCATACATTTTATTTGTCATTCCCTAAATTTATCATATTTTTTCATTATTTTGTGTTTTCACAGATACTCTCTTTCTACAGTATTGTTTCATTTACAACACCATCCAAGGCAAAATACTACACTTCTTACAGATTGGAGTCAAGCATCCTTTCTTTTGTGATGCTTCCCTGGGTAATCAGAGCAGACACTTCTCTCTGGAACCTTAATAAACTATATTACAAGGCTGTTGACCTGCGTGAATCCCTCCAAGGACAGCAATCACCTTAAGAACAGAAGTTCATGTCTTCTCATTATATCCCCTACCTCTGCCACCATGACTGGCTCCACCAGTCAAGACTGTATGTGGGGGAAAAATGGATGCACTTCTCAAAATAAGAAGAGCATGTAAAAGGAGTTAAATATTTCAGCCAGTTGTACATTGTTTAAAAGTGACAATAGGCCCTAGCTGGTCTGGCTCAGTGGATAGAGTGTCAGTTCACTGACTGAAGGGTCCTGGGTTCCATTCTGGTTAGGGGTGGGTGCAGGCTCAATGGCCAGCCCTGGTCCGGAAACATGCAGTAGGCAACCAATCGATGTGAGACAGATCAATGATTCTCTCTGCCTTTCTCCCTCCCTCCCTTCCACTTTCTCTAAAAAAAAAAAATCAATGGAAAAATATCCTCAGGTGAGGATTAACAAAAAACTAGTGACAATAGGATAATGCTGTTTTATGTACAGTTCTTCACTATGATTCCCCTTATTTAGCCTTCTTTATAAGGACCACAAATAACTAGCAGATTTCCATAAAGAAAAACACTGAAACTCAGAATAATTTAATTTTTATCAAATTTCAAATTTTCCTGGTAAACTACAGAGTAATTTTCCTGATTCATTACAGAATAAGGGCTTTGAAAATGGTCAAGACACAAACCGGCAGAGGGCTTCACTTATTTTACTATGTGGGCATGAACTTTCTTATTAGCTGGCTTTGAATGGTTGAGTCTCGGAGAAGAAGGCATGCCTTAGAGTTCTGAGACATGGTACAAGGTCTGAGAGACGTCTTGTTTCTTTACTTCATGGGGGGCTGGGGGGAGTCAAGGCATGCTTTCCTCCTGTGACATAAGAGTTATTAGAATTTTATCCCAAGTGCATTTGACTGTATTATGTCAAAGTTGTTAGCTTCTTGCGTCTTTTATTTGTTCACATTTGTCAATATATAACTCCAACTTCCGCATATTGAAAAAGTCTTTGTTTATGTAGTTTGGCAGGAAGTATGATGTAATAAAGAGATCTTAGATTTCACTAAAGGTTCCTCTATAGCAGTGGTTCTCAACCTTCTGGCCCTTTAAATACAGTTCCTCATGTTGTGACCCAACCATAAAATTATTTTCGTTGCTACTTCATAACTGTAATGTTGCTACTGTTATGAATCGTAATGTAAATATCTGATATGCAGGATGGTCTTAGGCGACCCCTGTAAAAGGGTCGTTTGACCGCCAAAGGGGTCGCGACCCACAGGTTGAGAACCGCTGCTCTATAGTCTTATATGTAATAAAAAACAATATTATACATGTGAATCATACTTGATATAGTTCAAAAAATTTCCACATTCTTTATTGAAGGTGATCTTCAAAATAACAGTATGACAAGGCAGAGCAAATATTAACTGTCCCATTTCATGTACAAAATTACTGTGATTGAAACACTGATTGATTGATTCAGAGTGGCAAAGCTAGTTCATAACTAGGCTACAGCTGTGATCCAGATTTATTTATTCTTAGTAAATTGCTATCTACTATTTCTAAACTAGAGGCCCGTTGCATGAAGAGATTCATGCAATAGGCCTTCCCTTCCCCTGGCTGCCGGCACTGGTTTTCCTCCAGCACCTGGGACCCAGGCCTTTGCTCCCGCTGGAGCCTTCAGTCATCGCTCTGCCGCTTCGGCCTCCATATGCAAATTAACCGCCATCTTTGTTGAGTTAATTTGCATACTCTCCTGATTGGCTGGTGAGCGTAGCAGAGGGACAGTCAATTTACATGTTTGTCTATTATTAGGTAAGTTGTAATTAATATATTTTTTAAATTATGCTCAAAAATAGTATTATATATTTACATATTCTCTAATTTATAGTAATAAAGGTTTTAATAAAGGTTTACACTAATTGATATTAAAACTATACTTCTTTCCTCTGATGGCAATTAAAATTTACTTCTTGTTACATTGTTAATATAATATAAACATATTTTATAATTCCAACCTAGGAAAAAAACTATTTTAATGATTGAGAGATATTACAGAGCTAAAAAATTACATTTAAAATTTACTTACTTAGAAGTTAGTTATTTAAACTAATGCATCTATCATTAAATTCCTATGCTATTAAGAGAATACTCAGCTAATTAAATGTAGTTTACTATTTCCCATTCAATAGCTTCATGTATCACAAGTATGTTAAAATATATTAACTTTAATGTAAGTATCTCACCTATGCTCTAAATTTCTATTAAATGAAAAATATTTAAATGAATGACAGCTTTGAATTATTTTATACATTGTGCCATTATCAGTTTCAAATCGGTCTTACTTAGCTCAGCAAAATATTTCCTTTGACAAATTGCTTTTTGACAACTATACACCTTTTATTTCATGTATTCATGCTATGTACAGTAATTGGTACTATAATTGAGATATGTAAGCATCTTGTGGAATAAACAAACAAAAAGCAACCTGGGCAAAGTTAGAAAGGTATCTGTAAGAGACGAATGGATTGAATATTGAAGGATATAACAGAAATAAAGGGAAAATAATTCTCCAGGCAATAATAACAGCAAGTACAATGAAGTATCAAGGTATTGTGATGTACAGACTAAGAGACCAACATTGGTACATTACTCTTAACTAAATGCCACTAAACTCCACATCTTATTTAGATTTCATTAGTTGTTGGTTTGTTTGTTTTTCTAATGTTCTTTTTCTGTTTTAGGATTTCTTCCAGGGTGCAATATACATTAAATCTTTATATCTTACTAGAGGCCAGGTACATGAAAATTCATGCACTGGAGGGGGGTCCCTCAGCCTGGCCTGCCCCCTCTCACAGTCCGGGAGCCCTCAGGGACGAAGGCGACCCATCGATCAGGGGAAGGTGATGCCCCAATCACACCTCTGCTGCTGCCACTGCTGCAGCGCAAGCCTCGGCCGGTCCTGGTTACCTAAGCCTTGGGCAGTCATGGGCGGCTGGGCAGCCAAAATCCAAGGCTTGCCTGCACCTTGGGCCAGCCCTGGGTGGCTGGGAAGCCAACATCCGAGGCTTGCCTGCACCTCTGGCTGGCCCTGGGCGGCTGGGCAGCCAACATCGAGGCTTGCCTGTGCCTTGGGCCGGCCCTGGGCAGCTGGGGGGCTGAGGGGACTGGGGGAGTGCCCGGCCTTGCCGCACGCCTGCTGCCCTGGTGGGGCTGAGGGGACTGGGAGCCACCATCTTGTGGCTGTGGGTGCCGCCATCTTTGAGGGCGGGACAGTCTATTAGCATATTCCCTCCTTATTGGCTGTGGGCGCTGCCATCTTTGTGATGACATGAGGGTCAATTAGCATATTCCCTCTTTATTAGATAGGATAGCCTCTTCTGATCTGTGACAGTTTCTCAGATAATCCTTGTGGTTTTCTGACCTTTATACTTTTGAAGAGTACTGGTTAGGTATTTTTTAGAATGTCCCTCAAATTGGGTTTGACACTTTTCTTTGGTTTGATTGGGGTTAGAGGATTAGGGTTTTGATGATGAAAACCACAGGGGTAAAAGGCCATTCTCATAGTATGTCAAATGGTATATGCTATCAAGACAACCTTTTTATCACATTTTATCAAAGGGTAAATGCTACCAACAAGACATTTCCCAGGATGTTACTTTGATCTGAGATTGTGTTTGCCAAGTTTCTCCACCCGACCCTCTGTCCCCTTTTCCATACTCTTTCTTACTAAAAGACTTACTAAGCACAGGCCACACTCAAAATTCAGGGCTAGGGAGGTATTAAGCTCCACTTCCTAGACTGGGACCATATCTACATATATTATTTATAATTCTTTAAGGGAATTTGTCTCCTATTTATTTGTTCCCATTTATTTATTTAGTCAATCATCCTATATAATAAAAGCCTAATATGCAAATTGATCAAAGGGCAGAACCACCGGTCGCTATGACAAACACTGACCACCAGGGGGCAGACGCTCAACGCGGGAGCTGCCCCCTGGTGGTCAGTGCACTCTGGAGTGCCGCTCAGCCAGAAGCCCTCATCCCCCGAGGGCTCCCAGACTGTGAGAGGGTGCAGGCCTGGCTAAGAGACCACCCCCCCCCAGTGCACAAATTTCATGCACTGGGCCTCTAGTTTATCTATATCATTATGGACCAATTTCACTGACATTTATACTTTGGTTTGTAACTCCACAGTACATTATATACTTTGTTGTTCAAATTTTTCCAGATTGGGACCAGGGGAGCTCTTTCAAGTTGGGGCCTGTATTCCTTTGACATTCCCCATTCTTTTATTTTTCCAGCACTTCTGTAGCTATGTTTTCAATATACAATTGCACCATTCAGGTATTTTATTATAAAGTTGGCAGAAAACAAAATGTTAATCCCTACACTGTTACATAGTACACAATATCCATGGGTCTAGACGTATTTTATTATTTGCAAAGTGGAGAGACTATCATGTTTAAGGCATTATATTAATTAAGATGTGTAATGAAAGATTGAAGTAGCATGCAAAACCAATAAATAAGCCTCACTTAAAACGATACTCACTTAAAAGTGCAGCTCTTTTTGGATGAGTAATATTAAATCTAAGCTTAAAACTGGCTAAAAATGCAAAAAGTATGGTCAGAAATTTTTAAAAATTGAATTCTTATCTTTCATTACTTTAAATGACAGATCTGCCACCCTAATTTTCATAGTACTGTCAAAGAAAAGCCCTCTGAAGCTTAATTTTGCTTTTCATTTCACAAATCAATTTTATCTTCAATGGCATGACCCATTTATTTGTTCTAAAATACACTGTTACCTTAGTAACTACCAAATTACATGCCTTATGTAGCAGTGTTGGATGAAAAGAATCTTATAAAAGAGTCAAAGAAAATAGATACCTGATTACTGCTCTTTGACTTTAATGTCCAGAAAGGCCTATCACAGACTATTAATTTTCACAGACCCTTAAACCATCTATGTTATCTTCAAACGGACCTACAAATACTAGAAAGGAATCCATGCTGATTTACAATACAGACCTTCATTTCCTGAACTACAAGTCCTCAGAATCCAGCCCCACCCTAACCCCCCAAAAAATTAGCAGCTTGTAATGCATTCCCAATGTTCATTTTCTTAACCAGCATGGTACTTTTCTGTGTCCTTGATCACGTGATATGAGGTTGCAAAGGGAATTTATTCCTGCAATAAATAGGTGTGAACCTGCATTTCACTTAGATTTTCTCCAATCTGTAACTTTGGATGCATTGACTTAATGGGGCAGAAGATACAGTGAAACCAGGATAGAGATGACCATATACTGGACTGAGATATCTGAATTCAAGTTCCAACCAGCAATGTTCAACACTGCATGATGTAGCGGGCTCCTGAGATTCTTTGGTAGCTTTCAAAATGGATGATTTAAATATAGTTTTTCCAAGATTTCTCTCGGTTCTAAAATAAACCTATTATGCTCTGATAAAAATTTTCCTCTGATGATTCCTCAAATGATTAATTCACCAAGGGCACTGATTTCCCTGGAGCAACATGAAATACAGTTGCATCCTCTCATGGAGGCATTCTTCCCCCAAATGCAGGTATCAGAGTTCTGATTATTATCCTTATGCAAAGAGAAATACATAAATTAGGAGAGAATAAAGTTTTTTGAGATTATTATTTTAATCAGTCTGATATTCAGCCTATTTTGTACAGGATAATAAAACTTTGCATTAATGCCACTATTTCTTAAGAAGGAGGGGTGGGAAGTATCCCTTCTTTCCATCAGGGGCCTGTTCTTTGCACCATTCATTGGAACCCTAGACCAGTCTTGAGCTATGCAGCAATGAAATAGGTAGAATTTTCTTCCACTTTCAATCATCCAGAGTTTTCAGCACAAGCTATAGGATATGGGAAAAATACTAGTATGTATACTAGTATGTATCTATAATAATAAAAGCATAATAGGCTAATTAGACTGGACATCCTTCCGAACATCCTTCCGGATGAAGCCGCAGTGGTGGGGGCCGAGGCAGCCACAGCAATGGTAGGGACCATGCCCTTTGCACGAATTTTGTGCATCAGGCCTCTCGTCTATATAATCCTTTTACACACCTGCTTAGAGTTGTGTTATGGATTACATTATGTGCCCCCAAAATTCATGTGTTGAAATCCATATCCCTTAATACCTCAAAATCATATTCCATAATACTTTAGAATGGGACCTTATTTGGAAATAGTCATTGTGGATGTAATTAGTTATAATGAGGTATTAATGGAGTAGGGTGGGCTCCTTATAAAATCAATAGAAATATGGACACAGACACAAGGAGATGGCCATGCGAAGACTGGGGTTATGCTCCCCAAGGCCAAGGAACTCTCAGAACCTAGGAAAGGGGACTAGATCAGCAACTTCCCTAGAGAGTTCAGAGGGACCATGGCCATGCCCATACTTTGATTTCAGACTTCTGGCCTTCAGAACTGTGAGACAATACATTTCTGTTGTAAGGAGCCCAGTGTGTGGTACTTTGTTATGGCAGCCCTAGGAAATTAATACAAGCTATAACGCAAGTATGTGGAATTGGGAGCAGCGGTGAGGATTACTTTTAATATCCACTTCAGCAAACCTGTTAGTACCATCCTGCCTTACAGATTTGTTTTGCCTATTCTGATGTTTGAGTAAGAACACATGGCAATAAGTATATTTTTCTATCTATTTGGGGCATCTGGTTTAACACATGGGACTCTAACACTTACTAGCTCTGGAATTAACCTCACTGATATTTGATTCCCTGACATTAGTAACATTTGATCTAGCATGGCATGGGCCTATTTGTGAGGATCCAATGAGATAACATAAGTGAAAGACAATACAGAGGCATGTGGAAGAGGATGTAGTGTACAGGTTAAGATCTGGGATCCAGAAGCCAGGTAAATGAGTTCAAATTCTACTCCTCCTTTTATTAGTTTTGTGACTAAACTATGGATTCAGTTCCATCATTTAAAAATGAGAGTTGTAGTGATATACGTATCTTAAAGTTGTCATGAATTTAAATAAGTTAATACATCAAGAGGTCACCAAGTGGATGAGTTTTGCCCAGTGAATCAGAAGAACCTTTGAACGAGGGGCTGTTTGTGGTATTCATTAGTGTTATCATTTCGTTGTGGGAAAATATTGTAGAGCCAAACTTTTTGTTGAGCATGATACTAACTGCTCTAATAAGTAGATAAAAAGCAAAGGGTTTAAGTAGATTTCCCTGGGACATTCAGAAATGGGAACTCATTTTTTAAAAAACACTTTTAAAAGTTTGTAATAAATTTTTTGTATATATTTGAATTGAGATACATTGTCGATCCAGCACTTCCCTTATTTAATAGTAAATAAAAAATAGACAGCCACTTTCTCACCTTGCTCCCAGGGTGAGTTTTATCAGTTAAATAAAAGACTGTCATTGGAAAGCACCACTTGCTTCATTTTAGTGTCTGTACTTAGAGGGGAGAAAGAAGGATTTTAGCAAAAACACCTTATTAGTTTACTCAGAGGAAATAGAAACAGCTGATATGTTTTAAAAATTAATTATATTATCACATTTATTCAATTTCATACAACTTACCCAGGAAGTATATATTTGGAAGGAAGATTGTCTCAGAGCTGTGGATAAGTTATAGTCTTCAGAACTGTGGTGTGTTTGGTGTGCAGCCCACATAATATTAACCTCTGCAAAACACATAATTTGAAACGAGCCATGAGAATAAGAACAAAGCAACTTCCATTTTCAGTTATGTATGCTGCTCTGTTGAGTGAGGAAGAAAATCTGGAACATCTCTGAAAAAGCTAGCCAATATAATTATAATTAAAATAAGCTGCCTCAAATCACTTTTGGAAGCAGGGAGGGTATAAATTACAAATAAGTAAAAAATTGAAACATAGCCAATAAACATGTATAGTGTATATGATATAATTAAATGCCTCTAGCAAACTGAAATGACTTCCAAAATTTACACTTTGCTAACATATTACAATATGACAGATCATAAAAACTAACTGGTAATGTTATAATAATATAGTCAATGAATAGTGATGATTTTTCAGTATGTGATAACATATTTCTAATTAAAGAAGAATACTCTGATGGGAGAAACTGCTGCATATATTTTTGAATAAAATATTACATAATATTATTTCCTGATGGCATTTTAAGAAATTTCAAAGTCTGTCTATTGAAATAAGAGGCAAAGCAAAATAATATTTGTTCCTCGGATTTAAGGTTTCATTTTTATTTACAGAAATACTGTATATTAGCTAGTAGTTACATAGTTTTTTTTTCATGCTTTACCAAAACTCTATGCCATTTCTAAAATTGTCCCTCATAATTGCTTTATGCTCATAATAAAAAAGGAAACATAAGTTGTAATTTTCATCAAGTATTATACAAATTAACCCCTTAATGCATTGAAATTCATATATACACAAAACAGATAGTTGCTTGATTTCTTTTTACAATAAACATGCCACTATACAATGACCTCCGAAGCAGATGACATAGATGAGAATAAGGCCACACTTTTTATTCTGTCCATATTTTTCACTGTCTACCAAAATTAGATTAAAATGCCCCATAATATTACATTCAATATTTTAAAATTATGTTCTTAGCTAAACTAACTTATATTTAGTCCTTTGCTACAAATACAGGAGGTAGAATTAACCATGTGATGTGATCATTGTATATCTGTCAGTATTGATTAGAAATGAAATCTTTGGGATCCAGAAGCCAGGTAAATGAGTTCAAATTCTACTCCTCCTTTTATTAGTTTTGTGACTAAACTATGGATTCAGTTCCATCATTTAAAAATGAGAGTTGTAGTGATATACGTATCTTAAAGTTGTCATGAATTTAAATAAGTTAATACATCAAGAGGTCACCAAGTGGATGAGTTTTGCCCACTGAATCAGAAGAACCTGAACAGTGAACGTGAGTGAAAATTTGGGGTTAATTTTCTTTGCAATTGCCATATACTAATAGTTGTAATTCATGGCATATGACAGAATAGTTTGTTAGAGGTTTTTATAAAAAGTATATCTATATCATATATAACTATATTATATATGGATATGTTACATATATGCTATATTACATATAGTACTAGTGTATATGTGTTATAAATTAATAATTACATATAGTATATATATACTATATGTGATATAGTATATCACATATAGTATATATTGCATGTGTTATAAATTAATAATTACATATATATTTGTATATACTACACATATATTATACATTATATATTAATTACATATTATATGTTAAACATATATTATATAAACACATATTATATATACATACATACACCGTGTTCCAAGAAATATATAACAGATGGCAGCTCAATTTTGAAAATGAAATGTATTTTAATAAACACTGCCTTTATAATTTTTCAAAGTGTGTGTATACATATTCTGGGGGGCACCCTATATATTTAATCTGGGTGGACTTCTTAGCCATTTGTCTAGTAAATGAAAGCTCTCTGGAGAACCTAAAAAGGAGTTACCTAACAAAATTTGCAAAAGAGTTTTGGTAAACAAATGATAACTCAGAGATATAAGAAGAACTTATTTCTGTGAGAATGAGAACATTGTGAACAGAATTATGAATCAATATCCCTATCAAAAGTCATTTCTATTAAAGTCATATATTTGCAAGTATATTTATAAACCATCTATGTACTAGTATATGTAACTTAGATCCTGATTGGTTGACATTTTTTTTATCATATATGATCCTGTATTTTTACCCAAGCAATTAAGAAAATTCTTCTTATACAAATAAGAACTATTTCACCATAATGACCCCTAACTTCCCAGGCATAATTCTTGAAATAACCTAGAACCTAAATCTCTGGTTTATTAACTAGGCTATCTAGCTACAGATAAGAGATACACAAAGAACCCTGTGGCACTTGATAACTTTAGATGTTATGTGGAAATTTATTAAGAGGTAATATATTTGATGAATGTCCTAAATCTTTTAATACTTCTTACAGATTGAGCCCCTGAAGCAATATAAACAGTATTTTCTTTTTAGAACACACCCATTATTTCAGAACCCATAACTTAAAAACTTCATCACAAATAAAATCACTGTCCATTTTTTTTGGAACTTTCAGGATTTGTTTTAAAAAAGTCATCATTATGCATCCATGGTATGAGTTCACAAGGGGACAAACTAACCAACTGAGGTTAAATTAGAGGGTGATAAGATATATTGAAACTACTTCCTTATAACCTCCACAGAAGCTAAATGGCTGAACAAAGAATCCACAAAGGTGGAGGTCAAAGACCTGTCTCTTTAGTTGTTTTAAAAGCATTTACTTCCTATCACAAACTGTGTGTAACACAAGCCTTCATTCAATGAAGTACAGCTGTATAAACAGGGTACAGTAACTGGATCTTATTGCCTTACCTCTGTCACTTTGCAGAATTGGGGGAAAACAAGAATATGGGATTTTTTTTCACAGACTATATTCCGCTTTCTTGAAGTAAATAAAAATTTTTATGAAATGTAACTTATTGTAAGTTATTATAATAGTTCTTTTATAAATAATATCAGAAAAAGCTGATAGTGCATTTGTAAATATGTTCATCTTTCCTAATTCTTGATTTGATGAACTGTCTGTTCTAATGAAAAAAAAAACAAAACACACAAATAGTAAACTGAAACATATTATTGCAATAAACTTTCTATAAAAGAAAATAAGTTGTAGTTAATAAAAATTTTCTTTTCCTACAAGCTAATTATTATTATACAAACATGGTATATTATTATGGCTATTCAATAATATAATTAGAAATAATTTTACTGCTTTCCATTGCCAAAATGTAGATTTGTAAAAATGTATTTTATTAATACATTAGCCAATCATTCAATTTGTTTGGCCAAAATTTAATGTATTATGTGTTTTCATGTGTGTTATATTCTTGACTTTTTTCTAGTTTTTAAAATTAAGCTTTAACTTAAATACAATGAAATCCTTCCCTTGTAGTATTCAGTTCTATGCATTTTTACCAAACAAGTACAGCTGTATAATTACTGTCAGAATCAAGATACAAAACAGATCAAGATAAGATTCTGGACTTTGAATTGACAATTGTAATGGGATAAAAGTCTGGGGACCTAGGAAGAGGTGAATATGTTTTGAATGTGGGAGAAATATGAATCACTCAGGTCCAGAGGGCTGCCTATGGGTGGCAGCCTCTAAGATTGTCCCCAATAATTCCTGTCTATTGGTATTCATCCTCTTGTTTAATCCCTCCTCTTGAGTGTGAGCTGGATTTAATGATTCACAGTCTAGTGAATATGATTTTGGCAAAGTCAATGGGATGACACTCTTGGTATTAAGTTATAAAAAGACAGTGTCTAGATGTCTTAGGTGCTTCCTCTTACATGCTCACAAACTCTGTCTGAGGAAAGTCAGCTGTCATCTGTGCTGCCTTTTGGAGAAGCACATAGGGCGGGGAACTAGGAGTGCCCCAAACTAACCAGTTAGCAAGAAACTAAACTCCTTAGTCCAAATCCCACAAGGAACTGAATGCTGCTAACAACTATGTAAGTGAATTTGGACATGGATCCTCCCCAGGTGAGCCTTCAGATAACACTGCAGTCAGCAGACAGCTTAACTGCTTACCTATAACCTCATAAAAGACCTAGAACCAGAAGTACTCAGCACTCACGTAAACTGTACCCAGATTTCTGACCCGCAGAAACTCTGAGAGAAGCCACTAGTATGTTACCATGCAGTGGGTAACTAATACAGTGGTCAATTCCCCTCAACCTTATTCTCAGTACTAATGTCACTGATTTAGTTTCATTCCCAGCCATTATAGCAATGCAAATTAAAGGCTATAAGTCTTTTTTGAACTGCCTATTGAAAATCTGTACCCACACTTTAATTGGGTTATTTTTTACTACAGAGTTTTGAGAAGTCTTTATATATTCTGCATACAAGTCCTTTACGAGGTGTGTGATTTACAAGCATTTTCTCCTAGTTTGCAGTTTGACTTTTCATATTTTAACACTATCTTATAAAGAACAAAAGTTTTAATTTTGATGTAAATCTAGCTTATATTCTTGAGAGTTTTGTGAAAAAATATTTTTAGTGTATATAACAAAGAACAGGGACAATTTTGTAGAAATTTTTCAGAATGATGAGAAATTTGTAAGGGTCTAGAACAGGGGTGGGCAAACTTTTTGACTCGAGGGCCACAATGGGTTCTTAAATTGGACTGGAGGGCCAGAACAAAAGTTTTAGTTTTGATGTAAATCTAGCTTATATTCTTGAGAGTTTTGTGAAAAAAATATTTTTAGTATATATAACAAAGAACAGGGACAATTTTGTAGAAATTTTTCAGAATGATGAGAAATCTGTAAGGGTCTAGAAACAAAGAGAGTCTATAGATATTATACATCTAAAGTATATCTACATTAAGTCTCTCCTCTCATATCTTGTCAGCTATAGAATGGAGAGAAATAACTCTTTAAATTAATCCGAGACATAAACACAGGTCTACAAGGAACTTTTAAAGCTATACGATAGCTATTTAATTTTCAATAGTGGATAGGCCAGGAGGTTTTGAGGCATTCGGAATTTGGAAATTCCTCAAGTTACAAAGGAAAAAATGTTACAGGCATATTTGCAAAATGTTAGTGATGCTTGGCACCAAGATAGGCATGTTAGCAACACTCTGTGCAACATTTAGCACATTGTGTGGTGACTGTGGAACATGAGAACTGCAGAATCTTTTAGTTCAAAATTTTAATTTTAGAAATAATAAAAATGAAGTTAAAGGGGGAAAGGAAAAAGTCTCATTGAAGGAGAGAAAGATTTTTATTCTCTCTCTCTCAGCAGTGATTTTTGATGCATTTACTACCCCTTGCACATTTTTTATTAATTTGTAATTTACATACAATATCCTATAATTTTAGGTATACCCAGTAACTCCATATATATATGAAAATGTTCCCCACAGTAAGTCTAGTTACCATCTGTCACCATACAAAGTTATTACAATATTATTGACTATATTCCCTGTGCTTCACATTACATCTCCATGACTAATTTATTTCATAACTGAACATTTTCTCCTTTAGAAATAGAGGTGACTGGGTCCAAGTATTCTCAGATGGCACATATTTGGTAATTTCCAATAAGTAAAAGACATTAAGGAGCTCAACACACCCTATTAAATGATGGTGCTAAACCTCTTGAATTGGAACAACTGCCTTATTGCCTTTTACAAGAAATCCAACACTGTAAAAACACTGGACTGGACTGTTCAACTTTTGATTGAAAACAATTGTCACTTTGAATTTAAAGATACCAAATATGTAAATCCTTTAAAAGTTTGTTCCTTCTTTTTCTAACAGATGAGTATGATTGATAAATGATTTCAATAAGTTGAGTTAAGCAAACAAAGAATAAGTAACATACTCAAATTATCGAACTTTATAATCTCTAACTGGAGAATGTGAATAACATTGAATATAGTCTCAATTATTTTCCTATTCTCTACTCTTAGAATAAATTAGCAATGTCATCAATTTTTTCATCACAATTTTATTCACTTCCTATAGAAGGATATAGAAGTGTGATGATAAAATTGATATGCTAATTTATGCAATGAGTAGAGACTGATATTCTTTGTTATATTTTTCTAATCTGTTCTTTGTCCACTTAATACCAAAACACAAATTACTAACTATATCTAAAAATGTTGATTCAGTGAGAATAAAATCAATAAGTTGGCTGGATCTTCATATTTTTGTTCAACACACTAAATATCCAGATGTTCAGCATCATGGAAACCAGCCATCTGAAGGATTAACCAAAATGTTCACTAAACTTTTTTAAAATCAATTTTTTAAAATTACAGTTTACATTCAGTATTATTTCGTATTAGTTTCAGGTGTACAGCATAGTGGTTAGACAATTGTTCCCCGATATTCCCAGTACCCACCTGGCACAATACATAGTTACTACAATATCGTTGAGTATATTTCCTTTGCTGCTCTTTACATCCCCAGGACTATATTGTAACTATAAAATTGTACTTCCCAATCCCCTCACCTTTTTCACCCTGTTCCCCAACCATCCTCCCCGCCAAATTTCCACTTTTTAACTGTATGTTTGGCAACATGCAGATATTAAATCATCTCTCTAGGGAAGGTAAGAAATGATGGCTCTAAAATTGTCACAAATACTAAACTGTCACTCTACTCTTTCCAGTAATCACAACTTTAATACATTTTTTATTTTTTATTTACATTTTAAAAAGCTTTTAAATTCTAGTCTGCAGATTTTTAAAATGAGTATTCTCCATTTACATATTTATATTCTTTCAAAATTTAAACCAATAAATAAAAGAAGGTACAGCTTTTCAGTATGATGCAAAAAAATCTATAAAAGTTTATATAATCTTTTCAATCAAAACCTGTTTCTATACAATGAAAAAACAAGAAGCAATGTAATGCTTATTATTGAGTTATTTGGACAAATACTAAAATTAAAACTATATAAGAATGTTATTACTACCTACTACATTTGCATGCAAAAATTAAAAATATGATTTTAAAATTTCAGAATTTTGATATATCTGTATTTATGTCAGTCTTATTCTATTTTAAATCCCGTTTAAGTCTAGGAATTAAAATTATATTTAACAAAATTTCACTGTAATAAAGATTTACAGGAGTTGTGCAGGAGGCAGCTGATCGATGTTTCTCTCTCATCGATGTTTCTAACTCTCTATCCCTTTCCCTTCTTCTCTGTAAAAAAAAATCAATAAAATATTTTTAAAAAAGATGAGGTAAGGAATTGGTGTGCCTCTTCCAAACTCTCTCTTTTCCCCTCTAACTGCAAGCAACATGCAGAATATTTAGTGGAGGACGCTGAAGCCCTGAAGTATGCAAAGGCAGAAGGAAAGATGGAAGAATCATGGATACATGAAAAGACTGGTGAGTGCCAGAAAGAAAGGGGGTTGGGTTGACTGGATAAAGACCGGAAGAAACTAGCTAAGGAACACGTATGCATACCCCATGGACACGGACAATACTGTGGTGAAGGCCAAGGAAGGCAGATGTGGAGGTGGGTGGAGATGGGTAAAGAGGGGAATTGGGGACATTTGTAATAGTGTCACATTAAAATTTCTAATAAATAAAACTTTTATAAAAAGTTAAAAAATACTTAGGTTTTGGTGCAGTTAGTGATTTGATCTTATAATATATTTAGATTCTAAGGAGTCTACATAGATTAAAAGCAAGAAATCTTCCAGAGTATTTAATGACACATATTTGGCATTCATAGTGATGTTACTAGCACAATCATGGGGCAGAAATCTTGGGAGAATAACTGTCTTTATGGCAATACAGGCAGCTAGGACTGGCAAGCACTCCTACGACACTCCTGTGTGGCATACTCGCCTGCAGGGAAACACAGTGAACTTCTGCTATATTATGTCTGGAACAATGATTTTTATAATTTGTCTCCACAAGTCACAGAATCCAAGAACAAATAACCTCCAAAGTTTGAAAAGAGAGCTACATAAGGAAGTGAACAGGGAAACAAAACCACCAGGGATTGTCCGGAAAAAGAGAAACAGGACAAAATTGCACTAAAACCATTAGTTAGAAAGCGGCTGCAATCTGTTTTCATTCTCTCTCTAATTAACCTCATGGATGTAGATTACCCTTGTCAACAACCATAAACACCTACCAGGATCTCTTTGCCAATAATAAGGACTTTCTTTTGCTCTTGCCATTAGCCCTTGTGTTTTGAAACTAAATGTTACTGCGTCATAGCAAATGGGTCTGGCTTTCATGTTAGCAACATTCAATATTACTGAATTCACTATTACTGAATGTCTCCATTGGAGTAAGTCAGTCTACCCTTTGTGAATGGTGTCATTTTGACATAGATTAGCACTGTCACTGGTCTTTGAGGAAGCAATCTGCACTTGATAGATTTCCTTTTGTACATTGGGGAACTGTTGTTCCACATTCTGTTATTACTTGTTGACACATCTTAGAACTAAATGTTACTTTGATGAGTTACTTTGCCATTTCCTCTTTCCCTCCCAGGTAACCTTAAATCTGAATGTATGAAAGAAGAGGTACCAATGCCTATGAAGTCTTAGTAACACTGGAGAAAACATTCTCATGTAATATTCTTTGACCTTTAGGCATTGAGAGATGGGAGTGGTTATGCAGGAACATATCTCCCGTTATTCTCATAGGAGTCAGCTCATATTCTGCTTCATAGGTCCCCCGACTATGACCCCCTTGCTATATGACCTTTACATCCAAATGCTATTTATGAACTGAATTCATTATCATCTGACTATGTTTTATGTCTCCGTGCCCCCGCCCCCGCCATCTTGTAATATGACTATTGTATCTTTCATCACTCTCTTTTTCCTCCCTTTAACCTCCATCAAGATGCTACTATGGGCTTCCATCAATCACTTCTATGTATCCTTCCTTTCCTATCCAATAACCACTTCCCTAGATTGAGGCCTACCTGCTTCAACATAATCAGAAAATATCCACTGCATGATGTCTGTGTATCAGATGTGCTGCCCTGTATGGCTCACAAGCTAGTTTATGGGTCAGCAAATGCCTGTCAGGGGCCAAATCCAGCCCACCCCATGCTTTATACAGCCAGCAAGCTAAGCACGGTTTTTACATATTTAAATGATTAAAGTAAAATCAGAAGAGTAACAGTTTATAATACATGAATGTTACACAAAGAAAATATGTACCTGCCTCTTTCTTTCTCATGCAGCCTCTACTCCCTGTGCTTTGTGAACACCCTCAACACTTCCTTGGTCCCCTGTCTTTGTACAACCTGTCAAAATGTTATTCGCTTTTCAAGGACCACTGCATATTTCATTTTCTTTAGGAAATCACATTTAGTCCTCCCCAGGCACAGTTATGCAATGCTTATTACTCTGAGCAGAGAACATCACAAGTGCCCTGCTACTTTGCATCCTGCTTATTTTATTAGCTTCTTAATGAGAGATTAATTTGTCCATCTTTGTATTTCCACAGCACCTACCATTGGGTTTTTGCATAATAGACACTCATATATTTTTTCTTTATTTAACCAATGATTATCAAATAAAACTGGTTCATTTGAATAGTTAATAAACAAGTGACACTATTTAATTTGCTAAATACATGTATTTTAATTAGTAAAATCAATGCTTTTTAATTTTCTTTTTTTCTTTACATGGACTAACTTCTTTTCTCTATTTCAGTCATATCCAAACATTCCACTTTGCAAAACATGATCCTTTGACCTTCCCTTTCCTTAATTTGTTTTTATCTCAAATATCTTAAAAGAGCAGATTATTTACTTCCTTACCTCCCATTCATTCTTAAACTCATTGTTAAAATCACTTAATTCTTTCCAAAATCATTATTGGCCTCTTTTTGGCCAAAACTAAAGACCTCTTTTTAGATATCATCCTAGTTGAACTTCCTGAAACACTTAACCACTGCTTCTGTCTGGAAAGGCTTCGCTTTGGGCTTTACTAACACCCTTGCTCCCAGTTCTGCTTCTTCATCCAGGCCAAGTGCACTTCCCTGACTTTCCCTTATTCTCACCCACCTTAAAGAAACCAACTTTTGTTTTTCTTTGTTCTGAATTCTCATTGTTTTTATTTTATGTCATCAACTTAAGTACTTTGATAACCAATTATCCAAAGGTTGATGACTTCCAAATACTTCCCATCTACAGGTCTCCGTTGACTTCTGGCTCTGAATACCTTGTGAGGATTCTATACATGTTGTGCCCCAAAACAATCTCATTGTCTTGCTTTCTGTACCCTTGGTGTTCTTTCTTACTGGCATCACCATCATCTTGGCCACCCAGGCTAGGGAGGTAACAGTCAGGGAAGACCCTAGAGTGGAACTAAATCTTAAAACATTCTGTATCCTTTGACTCCCTTTAGATAATTATGATGTGCTTAGCACATAATCAGGACAAACCCATTATTTCCCAATGAATGAAATGTTAAAAATGACTTCACATTAGTTTGTGATAATATTTTCTGCTATACTAGCAAATAGGCCTAAAAGTTGGTTTTGTAACTAAAGGAACAATTAGATATGAAAAAATATGAAGAAAAATATGAAATGGCAAAGGTAACAGAAAAATATTATTATTATTAGTGAAGGTCAATAATAAAATACGATATTCCTTTTTAAAAGATTTGGTATTTTAGAGAAATTCATAAGGAACAGTACATGAAAAAACTGAAAAACTGTATTTGACAAGTCAAATTCTAAAATAATGGGGTAGTTTTCATATTAATGGACATTTTTCTAAAATTTTAAATGCCGCTGTTCCTCTGGTCCTGAAATTAGCATATCAAACTTGGAGTCCATTCACCTGGATGCTGTTTTTAGATTTATTAACGATTTTCAGGATGTCATGACTAGAGTTATCTCAGTTGCTCATAATTTAGCTCATCCCATTATAAAATTAATCTTTACATGGAAATATATATATTCTGATACATTTTTTAGGTCGGGAAAATATAAATGTGATACATCATTTTCTTTTCTTTATAGAAGCTTCAACATTTAAAAAAAAGTATATGGATATACAAAACTCCCTAAGCATTTTAAAATTCCAAAGTGAAAAAACAAAGAAATGATCAAAATATATAGAGCTACCCATGCAGTTCTGTTGCAGTTTAACCCTATTTGCTTGTAAAATACAAAGGAAGTGAATCAAGTCTTCAACACTCCCCCTCTATCCCTCTCTTCTGCCTTTCCAAATATGAGTGGTTGTACTCTGAACTGGACTCAATCTGCCAAATATAAAGAACCATCAATCTTATTGGGGAAAAAACTCTCTATAAAAGTAACTTTGTATTTAACTATATTTCCTAAAATAAGTTGTTGAAAATAATTTATAATATCATTAGTATCAGGAACTATTATTTTTAAAGTTATTGTGCATGCAATGGAGATCAATTAACTTGGTTTCAGGTAAAGATCACAAAGAAAAATATGATCAAAATATAAGGCTCATATTGAACATTTCTCCACAAATCTAACAGCCATGAGTCCACAATAACTTGCCTTATCTCTGAGCTTTGCAGTACAATGTGAATTTGAGTAGCCACAAATCTACTAGTAGATAACACAACAAATTAGTATAGGTCAAAAGAATGATTTTAACACATTTATCCTAGTAATTCGGTCGTTTCTTGAGATCAACCTATGTGAAACCTATTCAAATGACAAAACAAACAACAAAACAAAACACAGGAAAAAAAATCAACAATTCTCCTGGTGTTCAAAGTTGCATAACATGTTTTCCTATAATGATGTCACGTTTGATGCTGAAGACCATGTGAAGAAGATTAACTGTGACCAAATTAGCATTCTTTTAAAGGCCAGCTGATATGCACATGCAAAACATGAAACACACGTACTTTGAGCTGCAACTACATGATTCTCAAGCATTATGCTATAAATAATTTCAGCCTCATAAATATATACTTTATAAATTATAAATTGCTTTTTATTTGTTTCTTTAAACAACCAACATGACAACCTCGGTAAATTTCATCTTTGAGAAACTTGCAAGGAAAATGCTTTGATTGCACTTTTTTTGGTTGGATAATGCCTCGTTTGTTCTTGTGTTCTGGGCTGTCTTGATGAAAGATTGATGTCTAGTGTCACTGTTAGGAAGTGCAAACTGTTCAGCCTCACTGCAATCTATGTCCTCATCCTCTTGCTCCACAGGATACCACATACTTTGGCAGCCAGCATTCAGATGGGAAGTGTTTTAATGGCAAAAAGTGATGCCAATGAGACCTTTCCCACAATGCTCAAAACTTAGTGGTTGGAGGCTGAGGCACCGAATGGCATTACTGAAAGAAATAAATGAATATGTTAGCTGAAAGGCAGCAGTGCTAAAAGAGATTCAAAATTTCCTCTATCATTAAACTTTTCACCAAAATATCATCCTTATGATAGCTTGGGAGAATCTGGGTCTGTTTAACCTTGACCCTTTTTTTTCCCAGACATGAGAGTTTAGTGATCAATTGTGTTAATAATAGCAATTGTCAGTGTGCTGTTTTATAAGTACTTTCCACAGTCTAACATGATCCAGCTCTACTTCCACCCCTACAGAGACTAGAGCAACGGGAGGGAACCCTTTTCAATGTAAATAAAATGAAAGGAATGTATATAAGATGACACGAAACAGGTGTTTAAGAAGCATTGCAAAATGTCAGACATATGTCATAGCAATATCTTTACCAATAGAGCTCCTAGGACAATGAAAATAAGGAGAAAATAAACAAATGGTACTACATCAAAATAAAAAGCTTCTACACAGCAAAACAACAATTGAGGGAAATAGTAAGCTACTGCAGGTTGTGAGCACAAAGGGGACATAGTATGATTTACTTTTTAAAAAGAAGCCTCTGCTGATTTGCAAAGACTAGGCTACAGAAGGAGTTAGTATGGACAGGGAACTCATACAACTTAACAAAAGGAAGATAACCCAATCAAAAAATGGGCAACGGACCTAAATAGATACTTTTCAAAAGAGGACATAAGGAAGGCTAGACCCCTTTTGAAAACATGCTCAAAGTCACTAATCATCCAAGAGATGCAAATCAAAAGGACAATGCGGTACTATCTCACTCTTGTCAGAATGGCTATCATCAACAAATCAACAAACAACACGTGCTGAAGAGGATGCAGATAAAAAGGAACACTCGTGCACTGCTGGTGGGAATGCAGACTGGTGCAGCCACTATGGAGAAAAGTATGGAGTTTCCTCAAAAAACTAAAAATGGAACTGCCATTTGACCCAGTAATTTCACTTCTAGGGACATATCCCAAGAAACCAGAAACAACAATCAGAAAGGATATATGCACTCCTATGTTCATAGAAGCACTATTTACAATAGCTAAGATTTGGAAACAGCCTAAGTGCCCATCAGCAGATGAGTGGATTAGAAAACTGTGGTACATCTACACAATGGAATACTACGCTGCTGTAAAAAAAGAAGGAACTCCTCCCATTTGCAACAGCAGGGATGGACCTGGAGAGCATTATGCTAAGTGAAATAAGCCAGTCTGAGAAAGATAATTATCACATGTTCTCTCTCATTTGTGGAATATAGTGAACAACATAAACTGATGAGCAAAAATAGATCCAGAGACACAGAAGCATTGAACAGACCATCCAACCTCAGAGGGAAGGCGGGAGGGAGCGGTAAATGGGGGTGAGAGATCAACCAAAGGACTTGTATGCATGCTTATAAGCATAACCCATGGACACAGACAGTAGGGGGGTTAGGGCATGTGCTGGGGGGGCGGGGAACAACCAGGGAGAGGTCAACAGGGGAAAAGGGAGGCATATCTAATACTTTAAACAATAAAGAATTTAAAAAAGAAGAAGAAGCACTGCAGTCCTTAGTGGGGGGGGGGAGGGAGGTGCTATTGTGGATGTTCAGAAGCTGTGTGATTGTAGCAAAGTCACATAAAGTCCACAATATTCTCATCTCTGAGTTAAGGTATTGCTTTTCATGAAGAGAACAATTTGGCTACATCATGATATCAAGTATGATTACATAATCATGAAACTTCAAGAATGTGGCCTTTACTTTCTTAAAGATGAGTTGGATTCTGATTGCCATAAAGAAGTGAATCATTTGATTGCCTCAGGTTACAAATGCAGTAAAGTCACCAAATCCAGTGAAAACAACTAACCACATGGTGGTTTGACGGTCTTATTATCTCCATGTTTTAAGCAAATGACTTACCTCTTTGAACCAGCCAGTGAAATAGACATCCAATAGTTTGCAAGTAAAATCATTAAGCAGAGCCTGGTTGCTGTTTTTCAGCCTGGTTGCTGGTTGAGCATGGGCCCATGAACCAAGAGGTTACTTGTTTGATTCCCTGTCAGGACATATGCCCAGGTTTCTGGCTTGATCCCCAGTATGAGGCAGCCAATCAATGTTTCTATCTTTTTGTCCCTCTTCCTTCCTCTCTCTCTAAAATCAATAAAAACATAATTAAAAAAATTTAAGTAGAAAATTTCATATTGATCTAATAGCCATGAGTGATTTCTCTAGTAAGCTTTTTAGTTATTGTTTATATTTTAGTTTTAAGCTTTTGCCTAGCTTACTGCCAAGACTTTATCAAATACTAGAGGTCCAGTGCATGAAATTTGCGCATGGGTAGGGTTCCTAGGCCTGGCCGGTGATCAGGGCCAATTGAGGCCATCCTTTCCCTGGCTGCTGGCTGCCAGTGGGCCTTTCCTTTGTTCCATGCTACCCACTGGTGGTCAGCGCATGTCATAGTGAGCGGTTGAACTCCTGGTCAGTTGAACTCCTGAGGGGACAATTTGCATATTAGCCTTTTATTATATAGGATAAGTAAAATTCTACCAGATGTTTTCTATTGTCTTCCTATTGCCCAACAATCTCCAGTCCCCCTGTAACATTGAATCACATCCCTCAGGTTCTGGCTCACTCTTAGCCCTTGCTCTCCCTGCTCCCCAATTTACATTCCCCTAATCTGTTTGATGACTGATCTTTAGGAGCCAAATGGTTGGTTCTTTGTTTAAATCAATCAATCAAATAATCAGAGAAAGACTGTTAATCCAAATGAGATGAATTCAATTCATGTATATATTTTACCTTTACAAAGTACTACTTGATTTAAAAATGGTAAAGTATTTTTTTTTGTTTAAAGTAGCACTTGATTTAGAGATAAATACTACTTGGTTTAGAAAATCATTTATGTGAATTTTCAGGAATTATTACTAATGTTCAAAGTGAAGTCTAAAACAATTTAAACAATTTAATATTTAAATCCTGGAAAGGTAAAATAAAATATTAATATCACCTATTTGAAATGAAGAAAACCACTTAGCAATTCATAATATCTTAAAAGTCCCTTTTCTAAAATGTTACAACAAATAGTTCTAAGACAGAGACACATAAATTTCTGCTCAACTCTTTCTTTAATTTACATAATCATGAAACTTCATTTTTCTTAAAAGACTCAGTAAAGTTTAGAGAAATACCATAAATGCTTTCTAGTGTATCAACTGAATATTTTTTATTTCGATTTCAGTTAATTGAACTTACTGAAAAGGGTAATTTTTTTTCAAAAGTTTTGTTCTACTGTCTTGAAATTGTCACCAAAAATATTTTTTGAGTGTACAAAAGAAAGAAAGAAAGAAAGAAAGAAAGAAAGAAAGAAAGAAAGAAAGAAAGAGAAAGAAAGAAAAGAAAAGGCTAGAACCTGGGTAATGTATTCTGAAAGCAGAGGAAGAGAAGAGAAGAGAAGAGAAGAGAAGAGAAGAGAAGAGAAGAGAAGAGAAGAGAAGAGAAGAAAGAATTTACCTCAGAACAACAAAAAGAATGGAGAAAATAAGGAATACAAGGACTGGGAGGAGCACTGGTGTCATTTGAACACAGAACTAAATTTAAATCAACCTAAGAACTTGTATGCAAGCATATGAGCATAACCAATGGACAGAGACAGGGGGTGGGGGATGAGGGCATGTTTGGGGGAGAAGGGGGACAGCCGGGGAATGGTCAATGGGGGAAAAAGGAGAGAGAAACACTGATTGGCTGCCTTCTATACACACCCTGACAGGGGATTGAACCAGCAATTTAGGCATGTGCCCTGACTGGGAATTGAATTGGCAACCTTTCTGTTCACAGGACAATTGAGCCACACCAGCCAAACTGCATTTATTTCTTTATTCTTTTCACTACAATATATGCAATCCCTGGACATTAACAAGTTTTCACATAGAAGAAAAATGAGATGCAGAGAGAGTGTGACACTTGCCCAAGGGCAACAAAGTAATTTGGTGACAAAATTGGACTAATACTACTAATAATCACCTCTTACATATGTGTAACAATTTACAGTGAGCTGCATGCTTTACTGTAGTTTATGTATTAAAACTACACTCTCAACAAATTAACAAAATAATATAGTATATGGGAAAAACAGAAATGAAAATCTGGAGGCTGAGATTATAGTTTGAAGACATTTGGGTGATTTTGGACAAAACTAAACATAAGCATACCATATGAAACAGTAATTGTGCTCTTTGAGTATTTAACCAAAGAAGTTGAAAATATAGGATGTCCCCAAAATGTATACATATACTTTGAATAATTATAGAGGCAGTGCTTATTAACTATGTATTTCATTTTCAAAATTGAGCTATCAGCTGTTAAAAGTATGTATACATTTTGGGGGGACACTCTGTATATTCAAACAAAACCCTGCACATAGCTATCATATTGGCTTTATTAATAATTGCAAAAATTATTAATAAATAATTTTGTATTTATTAATTTTTTATTAGCAAACAAAATGTTCTTCAGTGATATTTTGCGATATAATAGATAATGGTGACTAGATAAACTGTGGTATATCCAGACAATGGAATATTATTCAGCACTAAGAAGAAATGAGCTATTGAGTTGTGAAAAGAAGTGGAGGAACCTTAAATGCATATTAATAGGTGAAAGATACCAATCTAGAAAGGCTACATAATGTATGATTCCAACTATATGACTTTTCAGAAAAGGTAAAACTATGGAGGGAGTAAACAGATCAATGGTTGCCAGGGTTTGGAGCAAGGGGAGGGATGAATAGGTAGAGCACAGATTTTTAGGAAAATGAAAATACTTTGCATGATACCATAACATGGATGCATGTTATACCTGTGTACAAATCCATTCAATATACAATACCAAGAGTGAACCACAATGTAAACAATGGACTTTGAGCAATTATGATGCATCAATGTAGGTTCATCATTTGTAACTAATGTACCATTCTGGTGGGGGATGTTGATAATGGGGAAGGCCATGCATGTGTGGTAGCAAAGGATGCATGGGAAATCTCTATATATACCTTCCCCTAATTGTTTATGTGAACCTATGAATGCTCTATAAAAATAAAGTTTTAAGTTTAAAATTTTTTTAACTTATTTCCAGGTTTTTTTTTTTCTTTTGTTCTTGTATTCTATTCTCTAGAAGATTTTCTCGACTTTATCTTCCAACCTTTGTTTGGAGTATTTTATTTGTTTTCATATATTTAATTTGTAAGATACCATTTTTGTCCCTGCACATTTCTTTTATATAGCATTCTATTCTTGATTCCTAAATACAGTACCTACTCTTCCTAAAAACTATTTTCTTGTGCTCTTTGGATTGTCTCTGTTCCCTCCAAGTCTCTTTTGTTGCTATTGTTGTCTTATTTTTTAATTTCTTGAAATTTTTACCTCTATCTTTCTCAGACATTTTGAATATTTATAGGTCAGTAAGAAATCTGCCTATTTTCCTGGGTTCCTCAGTGTTCCTGGGTTTTCCTCAGTTCAATCATCTTGCCCTCAGCTCTACTTTCTATCTGTAAGTTCAAGACCTTCTAGTCCACTGTGATCAGAAAGTAAGCTTTTCTGTATTCTCTTTAAGTAGTAAATTAAGTTTGTCCAGCTGATGTGGGGTTATGGGGATCACTAATGCTTATACAGAATTTTAATTGATCCTTCAGCTTTCAGCTCCAAGCATGCATACTACTGTCTTCAATTCTTGAGATTTTTATGGATTCTCTGGTGTAGATTATCATTGTTCTTGGCACAAAACTTTGTAAGCTTAGGTTTCAATCTTTTTGATTCAGCTATTTAATGTAAGTCTTATACATCAACTTTCATCTTTCAAGTTTTGTTGCAGTACCCTCCACTTATTGCTCAATATTCTGGAGGTTTATGGCTTTCTTTTTCCTCTTATTACTGTAACTGTCATGAGGTTAATCTCATTACTATAACTGTCCTGAGGCTTCGCAAAGAAGCAGAGATGAATACAAGTGATCATCAGCCATGTTTAAGTGGAAGCAAATGACCATGTTTTTGTATAGTAAACTGATGTAATAATCTATAGAGTTACCTTTTAATAATATTAATAACGTAACGAATATTCAGTCATTTGAAAAAACTTATTTTTCAGTGAAGTTTTGACAGTTTAATATCAAGACTCAACTTTTTAAACAAAGAATTGGAAATGCAGGTTGGTACAAAAGTAGGTTTATATGTGTTCTTATGGAAAATAATATAATTAATAAATCCTATATAATAAAACCCTAATATGCAAATCTACCTAACGGCTGAATTACCGGTTGCTATGGCACCCCCTGATCACCAGGGGGCAGATGCTTAATGCAGGAGGTGCCCCCTGGTGATCAGTGTGCTCCCACAGGAGGAGCGCTGCTCAGCCAGAAGCCAGGCTCACAGCTAGTGAGTGCAGCGGAGGTGGTAGGAGCCTCTCCCCGCCTCCGTGGCTGCGCTAAGGACCCCTGGGGTCCCAGACTGTGAGAGGGCGCAGGCCAGGCTGAGGAACACTCCCCCCCACCCCTCAGTGCATGAATGTCATGCACTGGGCCTCTAGTAATAATATAAGAATAAACTGGTTTTTGTGTACTCACACCTGTAAACCTACCTGTGCCATACCTTGTATTGATTCATACTGCATATTATGTTTCAAATCAGTGTTTTCTAAAATATAATAGTTATTCATTGGTTAAATAATTTTAATAAATGTAGGTCCTCTTCTTAGAGATACATGGTACTTATTAAGATAAAAGTTCAAATCTTTGCTATGGTAAATTTTAAACTTTTATCTTAATAAGTATCATGTATCTCTAAGAGGAGGACCTATGAATAACTATTATATTTTAGAAAACACTGATTTTGAACCATAATATGGAGCAGATGAGTGGATTAAAAAACTGTGGTATATCTACACAATGGAATACAACGCTGTGGTAAAAAAGAAGGAATTCTTACCATTTGCAACAGCATGAATGGAACTGGAGAGCATTATGCTAAGCAAAATAAGCCAGTCAGAGAAAGATAAATATCACATGATCTCACTCATTCATGGAATATAATAAACAACATAAACTGATGAACAAAAACAGATCCAGAGACAGAGAAGCATCAATCTGACTGTCAAACCTCAGAGGGATGGTAGGGGAGGGTGGGGGTAAGGGGGAGAGATCACCCAAAGGACTTTATGCATGCATATAAGCCTAACCAATGGACACAGACACCAGGGGGGTAAGGGCATGAGTCGGGGATGGGGGGGCAATGGGGAGATAAGAACACATATGTAATACCTTAATTAATCAAGAAAAAAATATCAAAAAAAAGAATTGAAAAAAAAGATAAAAGTTCAGAGTAAAGAAATTTAACTTTGTTTAAATTTGGGGTTTCTAAACACTTAAAAATGTGACAATTTCCCTATAAAATTTCTATCAATATCCAGTAGAATATTTTTTCTGTGCAATACATTCTTTGAAACTCTGCTGTGGGTTTAATATTAACCCTGATACAGTTTGTAGACTGTATGTAATATGTAAATAATTTTTATTGCAATTATCATTAACTCTTTTAAATGTTTTAGAAAAGAGCTATAGGGGGTTAGCTTGCCATGATAACAGTATTACTTGACTCAGATTTGGTTGATATGTTTGCAAGGATAAGACTATGCAATTAGTTCTTTAAAATGCAATGTTGCCCTGCCTTGGGTGGCTCAGTTTGTCGCAGGTCCGTATACTGGAAAGATTGCCGGTTCTCTCTCTCTCTCTCCTTTCCCCTCTCTCAAAAATCATTAAGCATATCCTCAGGTGAGGATTTATAAATAAAAATGTCATTTTGTGTTGTTGTTGTTAATCCCTTGACCAGGAATGGAACCTGTGACACTTCAGTGTGCAAGCTGTGCTCTAACCTCTGAGCACACAGGCTAGGGCAAAAAATGTAAATGCCTTTTATAGGATACTAGAGGCCTGGTGCACAAAAATTTGTGCACTTGGGGGGAAGGGGGGGCCCCTCAGCCTGGCCTGTGCCTTCTCCCAGTCTGGGACCCCTCAGGGATGACCAACCTGCTGGCTTAGGCCCACTCCCCGGG
>NW_005364372.1:6337327-6348103 GCF_000412655.1 Myotis brandtii | reverse complement strand
GCCAGTCTGGGTGAGGGGCTGAGGGCCGTTTTCAGGCTGGCGGGTGACTGAAACTCCCAACCTCTCCTTTTTTTCTTTTTCTTTTATTCTGGGATTTATTTACCTTCTATGGCTGTCACTGGAACTGAGAGCCGGCTTTAGCTCTGAGGCTCGGCTCCAGCTCTGAGACCTTGGCTGCTGAAAGCAGGTATCTGGGTTTGTTTGGCTTCTATAATTGAAACACTGTTGCAGCTCCAGCTCTGAGGCCCGGCTGGCTGAAAGCAGGTTTCTGGGTTTGTTTAGCTTCTATAATTGCAACATTGTTTCTTAGAGTGCAGCTCAGAGGCCGGCAGCGGCAGGCGGGGAACCTTGGCTTCCTCCATCACTGGAGCAACCACGCTTCATGTTTGCTTCAGCTGCCTGGCTGCCGGCTGCCATCTTGGTTAGAAAGTTAATTTGCATATCGCCCTGATTAGCCAATGGGAAGCGTGTCGGAGGTATGGTTAATTACCATGTTTGTCTATTATTAGATAGGATATTAATATAGTAGTATCATTAATATTTGGACTCTATCAGGTTTAATAGTTATATTTTATGCAGAAAATACTAATATAAAGAAGACATTACTCCTGCTATCTGTGCACTTTATCTGGTTCCATAGTTAATGAGAAGTCCCAGCCTTGCTACGTTTTATTCTTTGGTACAGACACACATATGTTGAAAAAAACAACCCACCTGAGATGCTTAAATTGTTATTTTAATAATATACTATATAATGAGGTAAATTGGGGTAAATTTACATAAAAACGATTCAGAACTAAGAAGCAAAAAAAAGATTGTTTTGCTCATAGGACTGTTTATTCTTTCACTTGCCTACAAGAAAATGTCACTTGAATGACCAAAATAGCTATTTTTCTGCTGTTAGCTCTTAACCAAATATTGGCACCTAAGAGCAGTGTCTCTCCTTCAGCAAATCAAGCCAAATACAACTCCAGCCCTAAAAAGACATCCTGTCCCTCCTTCCACAGCCAGCAGTCTCCTTCCACACTTCCAAAGGAAAACAAGAACAAATATTTGCAGATTTTTGTCTTGTACCAAAAATGAGCATTAATAAAAGCATGCTTAGAGGAAAGCACTGAGAGAGTATATAAAAACAATATTGTAATGTCAAAGTGGGAAGCATTAATTCAAATATGCAGGAGTATTTTTAGGCAGTCCTGAAAGTTTGCACGAAGTTTAGGAGTGGTGTGACTTGCCTTCATAGGAAAGGAATGGCCTAGCATGGGAATTTTATTGGCAGATATCATAGCTTAAAAATGCACATGGGATGTCCGTCTTATAAAGCAACAAGTATAATATTTTACATTTTTTTCATTTTATGATAGGAACCAGTTATTATACAAGAGAAAAGTTTTCTTGCTTTTCTCATTATTCATCTTACTTTTGCTAGACAGTATTAAACAGAAGTCTGCATATTATCTTGGATTTTATGGCTCTCTATGGTTTGCAAACTACTTTCACATACATTGCTTCTTTTAATCCTTGCAACAACTACCAAGAGTGTTATTAATATTTCTGCTTTATCTAAGAGAAAACTGTTGATCAAAAGGGATTAGTGAATTGCCTAAGACTTACAAAACCACTAAATGATAAAACTGCGTGTGGTACCCTAAACTTCTGCTTCCAAATCCAAAGAGGACACTCTGCCTCCCACCCTTGTGACATGTTCTTCCTCCTTTTAATTAATTTAGCATAGCTCCGACTTTACAAAATGTCAGCCTATATTAGGGAGTTATTTTCCATCCTCTGTCAGATTGAAGCACACAAAATTACGTTATTTTTCAGGACAGAAGCATGCAAATATCAGCAATACCAAATAGTTAAATTTAATATATACAGAACCCCTGTGAAGATATTTGATAATTTGCAACACTACTCATACCGAAACGTCCTGTTTTAAAACAATATCATAAAATATTTAGTGTTTCTTCTTGTTTTAAAACATCAGTTCTAGCACTTGAAGCTGTGTCTGCGTACATACACTGGTTTCATCAATTTGATTGAGTCAGTTAAGCCTATGCAACTAAAATCCTCCAGTGAGTTAGTTTGACAAAACTATTTGTTTGTTTTTGTTTTATTGTATACATCAATAAAGATGGCTCAAAAGGGTTCATTTGCGTAGAAGCAGTGTAAGTGATGCAGTGAGAAAAGGTGCTTGTGGGCAGGGGTTCAAGGGGGTTCTCAGATGACAGAAGCCCTTCTGCGAGGCCTCAGGATGCTGAGAGGGGAGGGGGGAGGGTGGTCATGTTCAGAATGCTCTCATTTCCTGCCCTCTCCCCAGGGAGGCATAGATATCATAAAAGGTCCTGAAATGAACTTTTCTGGATCTTAAAATAATTCCTTTTTAACTTTTAAGGATGGGCAAAATTTAGGTTTGGTCTTTCCATTAAAAAAAAAAAAAGATTGGCAGTCATTTAAAAAAGAACAATCACACTGCCCAAACCATGAATTTAATAACTTGTGTTCATAGATTTTACAATGTTTTTAAGCAAAGTACAGTATGGTACTTTTTTAAAAAAATCATAGACTTTACTCGGTTTTAACTGAGAGAGAAAAATAAGAGTAAGAAGAGAGAGATACCCATATGTCAAGCTATTTGACAAGGCATACTGTCACAATTATTGTTTAAGACACAGCAGATTCCTCAATTATACTGGGTTCTATCAGATGGATAGCAGGTTTTATAGTGCAGAGTAAAAATTTAATTGTAAGTTATACTATGGTATGATTAATAATTAAGAATTTTCATTATTTCAGGCATTCACTAATTATATTTGTATATGTTCATAAATAAATAGCTATTGAGCGCAAATTGTAGGTATAGCAAGCTTACTCAGGTACTTTACAGCCCTGTGACTATAATGCTGAACAGAAGGGGTACATGAGGTTCCAAAGTGGCTATTTATATTTTTATTTTTTTTATTAAACTTGCTTGTCCAACCTTGATCCCCACCCTTTCTATTTTCAAAAAAATAAACACATTTAATAAATAAAAGTTGTAGAGAAATAGCTTCATTTGTATTACTTCTCAATGTTACAACGTCATCTTTACTACCTCTAGATAATAATAACCATAATAGATTATACTTAAGGTCAAGCATAAGGAGCTTCAGTAAAAACTATATGCCATGGTGATCTATTTAGATATTAGCATAACCACAAAGGACCTACTTTACCAGAGCACTAACTTGTCTATATCTGAGCCTTAGGGGTTTTCATTAACATTTATCAAATCCTCCTGCAGAGAGACCTGGGCTGCTGGTCTCTCTAGAATGAGCACGTCTTTTGGCACTTTGTTGATCAGACCTCTGGGAGATCAGGAAAAAAGCATACTCAGTAAGTGATTCAGGGTTTTAGAATTCATTTCCCTTGCCAAGAAAGGAAAACCAGAGTCTTTGGGGGACTGAGAAGCTCACATATTTACACATGTATTTACTTGAAGAAGTGTGGTGCAAATTCCCAGGACTCCTAGGAAAATAAGAATGCTGTTTTGTGGTTATATTTGGCAGAAGGACTAGAGATTCAATGTTATGACAGACAAATATTACAAACACTGAAATAAATGAAATAAGACATTTATCTTATTTATGCACCACAAATGTTTCAAATAATTCATAATAGTTTTGCAAATGAATACAGGTCCACAAACTTAAGGTTGAATGATATGAAGTTGGACTTAGAAGAATCCTACTTGAAAAAAAGTAAAAAATGTTGTAAAATAAAAACAAGACACAAAATATGTATGATACTGAAGGTCCATTTTATCACCTCCATCAATGTACAATTTCTAAGTAACTTAAGTCCTGTGGTCTATTTTTATGACCTACATCAACCTAGAATTTCTAAGTAAAATAGGTTTTAGAGAATATCAGAAATCAAATTTCATTGTATTTATTCCCCAGTACCCTAAATTAGGCCTAACATACCAAGCAAGCTCAATAAATACCAGTTGATATGGATATATTGCAAAATTTTGGTAAAGTGAAATTATTCTATTCTAATTTATTTCATATTCTGAAAATAATGAAAGATTTCAAGCCTACAGAAATCAAACAAGTGTTTTTATATAATTGTTCCATCAAATATTAAGTCATTGAGATAATTTATGTCAGCCTGAATATCAATTCTACTTATGTCATAGACATTTTATTTCTATAGTATAAAACATTGAGAAAGTTCTATAAATTAAAATATCAAATTAAGTGCTAAAATATACAAAGAAATAACTTTAAAAAACATATTTCCTGTAGCAAAATGATATAAGCCTTGACTACTGAATACTAACAAATAAATGTTAATAGGCATGGCTAAATCACAGTCATGCGAATTGCAAGCCATGTAGGAACTCTAGATCTATGTTACCTTTATCTAAATCTGTCTACAGTTCTGGTTCACTAACTGCAGAAGTTATAAATGTCTGTTACAGAACTTGCTATCACAGGAATAGGGATAAATTAAGCCCTATTGTGTGATTGGCCAAAATGTCCTAACAAACATTTCATATCCAATCAATTTAATAGAATAATAATGTTTTATAAATGAATCCATGTAAAATAGGGAGATAAAGAGTAAAAATAAATTTCTACAAAGTGCAGTCAACCCTGTCTCCTCTAAAGACATATTCTAAGGGTCATTGACCTATGTTATTAGCAGATAGGAGCAGTCAATAAGCATAAGCTGTGGGATGACAGGCTGACTAATTCCCTGTAAAGGTCCCTTTCACTGAGTTTTACTATAGGATGTGAATTAAATTAACTGAATGGGATCACCTGGGGTATCAGATTACTATGGATTAGATCATTGGACTAAGTTATGAAACGAAAGTACATTCCACTTTCCTTTACTACTGAATCATGGGATAAAATGTTGGTGTGCCCATTAGGGATGTAATGATTTATCAGTAGGCAGTACTTAAAGCACACAAAACAGGTATAAAAGACTATATTTTAAGCAGGGCTAATATTTTTGTAAGTAGAGGCAATGGGTAAGAAAGAAAGAAAGCATACTAGATACAGTGAGAACATACTAGAATTTTTTTTACATTACTTTTCTTACACAATAATACTTGATACTTACTCCTCTTCTCTTCCTACTGTAGTCCCATAAGCTGAACCATAGTCACTTCACAATAGCTGCTTGAAGGGAAAGACCAGAGCTTCCTTCTACCCTTACTCCTACTGGCTTCTCTCTCTCTCTCTCTCTCTCTCTCTCTCTCTCTCACACTAATAATGATAAATTGGGTGCTCCTTAAGATTCTATAATTTTACTTTCATCTATTTACTTTCAAAAGAAGAATTAACAAGCATCTCTTGAACACATAACAGGTTCAACACTGGGGAGCCAAGGAAAAAATATAGATAGGGTCCCTTTTCTTCCTCAACAAGTTCATCTGGGGATGTTTTCAATGAACTGTTTGAGTCAGTACCTCTATCTAGTGTGAAACTGGACAATGCAATACCTTTCTGAGAAGGACTAGAACAGTGATAAAATTTGAGTTGAGCCCTAGCTGGTTGGCTCAGTGACTAGAGCTTTGGCTTGAAGGCTGAAGGGACCTGGGTTCAACTCTGGTCAAGGGCACATGCCTGGGTTGTGGGCTCGATCCCCAGTGGGGGGTGTGCAGGAGGCAGCCAATCAATGATTCTCTCTCATCATTGATGTTTCTCTCTCCTTCTACCTTCCTCTCTGAAATCAATAAAAATATAGTTTAAAAAATTTGAGTTGAGCCTTTTTATCAGGTTGAGAGGGAAGGTGGGTGTATCAGATGGGGAGAAAAATGGTCAATTAAAAAGCAAAGAAAATATTCAGAAAAATTAAAATAATTATGTTTCTCTGAAGTCTACAGAAAGGTAATGAAAAAAAACTGTCATTTGAACATTCAGGTATAGGACTCTTTACAAATTCTTCAAACAAAACTAATGCACACCCATTAGAGTTCCTGTTTGTGTACTGTTCTGGCAGAATTGGAACAGAACCAGGTAGGAGTTTAGCTCCTCCCTCCATGAAAACATGAAATCTTAGCCTGAGTTACTTGGTCACTTGACATAGTAAACTAGATACTTGGCTGTTGATGGTCTTTTAAAAATTAAAATAATTCTATAGCTTAAAAATCTAGACTTTAGCTAATCCTTTTAGGCAAAATAAATCTCCAGTGTGCTGCATGTGACATGGTACATCTGAAAATAAAAAATTCCTCATAAAATTTTTTTAAACAGATAAACAGACCAATCAATGTTCATGAAATACTTAATTCCTCTGGTAGTTTCCCTACTAGTAAAGTTCCTACACAACCCATGAAAGACACTGGCCAATACATTCTCAAAAAGAGTCAGTTGATTAGTTTAAGAGGAATGTCTTCTAATATAAAAACATGCAGTGGCCCAGCCAGTGTGGCCCAGTGGTTGAGCGAGCATCGACCTATGAACCAGGAGGTCACGTTTTGATTCCAGGTCAGGGCACATGCCCACGTTGCAGGCTAGATCCCCAGGAGGGTGCATACAGGAGGCAGCCAATCAATGATTTTCATCATTGATGTTTCAATCTCTCTCCCTCTCTCTTTCTCTCTGAAATCAATAAAAATATGTATATATATAAAAAAAAATTCAGTGAAATGAACCTAGAAAAATCTAGGCTGAAGTTTGTGGTTGTTTCAGGGTATTAGATGATAGTATTGCTTGTAGACAAGTAGTTACAAGTATTGCGCATTGTGTTGTAATAATAAGCAGTCTTTTTCTTAAAAGCAGTCACCAAGTATGATTACAAAAGAATAAATGCTAAGGACAAGGACAACAAAAGCAGTTATGAAACTAATTGATCTCTAGGACAGTAACTCTTGAATAGAAAATAATAACCCAATATTTATAATTAATAACATAAAATAAGGCAAGTTTGGAAGTGGTGCCCTATGTTTGTTGCAATATGCAAGCACAGACTGGAAGTCAATGACTGCTTGACACGTCCTTGAGTGCACATTGTTATCTTTTTTTCTATTAAATAAAGTAGCTCAAGAAACATTACCTTTTGTTGGAAAAATTTATTGTATTAGTAATATATAACCCCAGAAGAGCTTAAAGACTTTACTGTGATTTTTTTTCTTGAATATATTTGACATGTAATCATTGTGCAAATTTAAGGTGTACAGTATGTTACTTTGATATATTTATTATATGATTATGACATATTATAATATGATTGCCAATGTAGAGATAAACAATAAAAAGGAAAAGAGGCCTGGATTTATAGTAAATGTATACAACAGGACAGAAACACTGGCTGGAATTTCCCACCACCCTGACTCAACCTATGCACTAGACTTTCTTTATACCCTGAGATATTCTATCTCTGCTCTTCCTGAAATTGTGAGACCAAATTGCTACCATTGCAACCACCAACTGCATTACACACCCAGGAGCCTAGCCTGCAGGGGTGGTTTTCTCAGTCCTCATGTGACTCCAAGTCACACATGGACCATGTCCTACCTCCGGGCTTTGCAAAATACCTCTAACCTTTTACCTTGTGAATCTGATGTTGTTTAAAGCAAATACTATGGTGGACCTGTGAGGCCCCCAGGGATGTACACAAAAGTGTGGAGGAGTTAGAGGCTCATGGAGCACCTTTGACTAATGGGAACCAGAACCAGCGGAAGAATTTCGTATCCCTTTCTAACCCTGATGATAACCCTTGGAGAGTTTATCAAGACTCTTGGAGAAGGAACAATCAGCTAGTCAAGAAGCTGGGGCCAGCTGAGTACTGTACTCTATTTGCATTTCTATCTCTCTTCTTAAATGCCTGGCTTTCATTTTCCTCATTCCCTTTTCCCTGGGGTTATACTAGTACTTCCGGAGAAAATGCCCAGCCAAATAGAAACGGCATATGCTTCGCCTCAGGCTTTATTTCCTGGGGAACAAAGGCTAAGGGGTGGGCTGTACTCATCTACTGTGAGGGTCAGGACAGACTTCCCTGAGAAAGCTACAAGGGTACTGACATTCTCAGGGCCACAGATAAATTGGAGATTGCAGTAAGGAGGGCTGAAGTTGGGAAGGAGATAATTCCAACTTGCATGTGCAAAGTTCTGGCTAGGGCAGGGGTATAGTGCTTTGAAAGAAATAAAAGTAGTTCAGTAGGGAAAATTATATGAAAAAACTAACAGCTAACACTACATGCCAAGTACTGCTCTAAGCATTTTACAGCTATTATCACATCTAATTGTCACAAGTCTCTGAACTAGGTCCCATTAGTGGTCCCATTTTATAGATGAAGAAAGGCAGAGAAAGGTTACTGGAATTGCCCAAGGTTGTGTAAATGGAGTGGTGGCATAGAATTTGAGAATGCAGACTTGAATACTATACTGCCTGGGTTTGGATTCCTGCTCTGCTACTTACCAGTTATGTGACTGAACTCTCTGTGATGCAATTCCTTCATCAGTTAAATGGACTAATAATCATATCTGCCTCATAGTATTGCTATAGGATTAGATAAGTGTTTGTAAAGACTTTCAAGCAGTTTTAAGTGCTCACATATTAAGTATTGTGTAGGTGTTTAAGAAAGAATAAAGTCAGCCAGGCTGGTATGGCTCAGTGGTTGAGCATCGACCCATGCACCAAGAGGTTGCCAGTTTGATGCCCTGGTTGTGGGCTCTACTCCCAGTGGGGGACTTGCAGGAGGCAGCCAATCAATGTTTTCTCTCATGGATGTTTCTATCTCTCCCTCTACCTTCCTCTCTCTGTAAAAATCAATAAAATATATTTAAAATAAAAAAAGGGTAAAGTCAGTTTCAAGCAAAATTCTGGGTCCAGATCCCATGCTTCATAAGCATTATTCTGTCTTTTCTTAAAATATGTTTTTAATGAGTTTTAGAGAGAGAGAGGGAGGGAGGGAGGGAGGGAGGGAGAGAGAGAGAGAAAGAGGGAGGGGAGAGGAGAGAGAGAGAGAGAAAGAGAAACATGGGTGTGAGAGACAAACATTGATAGGCTGCCTCCACCATGCCCCCACTGAGGATTGAGCCTGAAATCTGGGCATGTGCCCTGACCAGGAATGGAATCTGAGACCCTTTGGTGCATGGGAGGATGACCAACTAACTGAGCCACACCGGCCAGGGCTATTCTTTCTTTTATTATATAAACAACAACGATTAGTAATAACTTAGCAAGGTAAGTACAATTTAAAGGTATAAAACAATATTTGTGGCATGGACTTGGTGATTCTTAAATACCACTTCTATAATATTCTCAAATATGGATAATACAGTTTTACTGTTCTACTAAAACTTAATAATATATAACAAAGGGTGGAAGAATGTAAATCCTATTCAATATAATATTCTCTCTGGGGATTTTACACAAAAAGCGCCATCCAGACAACAATGAAAGGTTGTATCTTACTTGCCCTAATAGGAGTGTTGAGTTTACTATGGCTCCCCCACTTCATGTGGACATGTGGAACATATTGAGCAAGTAAAATGGTACGTTTAAAAAACGTAAAAGGCCTAAGAGCAAGGGATTCTGTTGTTGGAAGAAAACTTGGCCAGACATATAAGGCTTACTAGTAATTCGTGGGAAAGGAGGGCAGGCAGGCAGCTACAATATTTGTCCTGACAATATAAATGGACACAGTATTATAACTTGTTTGGACATAGGTGTTTCTTAATTATCCTTGTTTTAATTGAAGGCATTGTAGTGCTCTTCCTTTTCAAAAAAACAAACAAACAAAAAAAGAAACAGAATCAAAAGCATTTTAAATATATACAAAAGTAGTAAAACTTCACAATAGTGCATGGAAATTTAATAATAGCAGGATTTCTGCAAATATTTACGCCCCAACACTGTGTCTATAATGACTCTTCCAGGCAAATAGAAAATCCAGAATTTTACACAGGGTATTTGCACCATATTAAATAACAGGTATCTTTAGTTTTGGGATATTATTTTCTGATGCAGTATGAGATTTGTTAAATAAGTTTTATTCATAATTCTATCATTTTAAGAACACATAATTGAAGAATATATTAAATCCTTTTTGAAGAATGATTTTATATGTTCCTGTTTTAGGAAAATGCCCATCATTCATTACAGTGTGATCCTTCGATGCTGGGTGAAGGGTATGTCCCACCACTCACCCCTGCAAAGCCCCCACCACGTCCCTCACAAACTTAACTTCTCCTTTGACCTCAGTAGACTTAATAGTCAGTTTCTTACTTTTACATCCTCCTTTGCCTCACTTAACAAGATGTTCTAGCAGATCTGCTCACAAAGATTTCACAGAGCCACACTGTCCTCTGGTATACAGTAGTCTGCCATCATCCCCGAGGGATAGGTTCCAAGACTCCAGTAGTAACGAACCATTTGTGGGTAGAAGATATAAACAGCATATATATAACTTAACTGAGCACTTATCATGCACTGTGGCCATAACTTTTGCAGTGTGAGGTATGACAGCAAAACTAGTGTGCATTTTTTTCTTCTTCACAATTTCACAGATAGAAGATTCCTTCTTACCTTAGATCTGAGCAACTTTAGAATATGACTCTTTTCTTTCCTTAAGAACTTAAACTTTTTCACTTAAGAGAAACACTTTTTGGTTTCCCATTGCCTATCCATTACTATTCTTGTGTTTGGAGGCATTATTAAGTAAAACTAGAGGCCCGGTGCACAAAAATTTGTGCGCTCGGGGGGGTCCCTCAGCCCGGCCTGTGCCCTCTCACAGTCTGGGACCCCTCGGGGGATGTCCACCTGCTGGCGTAGG
>NW_005364372.1:6309190-6336859 GCF_000412655.1 Myotis brandtii | reverse complement strand
CAGCCTGGGTGAGGGGCTGATGGCTGTTTGCAGGTTGGCCACCGCCCCTTTGGGGTGGGGGTCCCCACTGGGGTGCCTGGCCAGCCTGGGTGAGGGGCTGATGGCTGTTTTCAGGATGGTCACAGCCCCCAGCCACCCAAGCTCCCAGTGGAGCCTGGCTGGAAGCAGGTATCTGGGACTTTTTATCTTCTATAATTGAAACTTTGTTGCCTTGAGCAGAGGCCACAGCCAGGCAGGGCAGGCGGGAAGCTGGGCTTCCTCCATCGTTGGAGCAACCAAGCCACCTGCTTGCTCCAGCTCTGTGGCTGCTGGCCGCCATCTTGGTTGGGTTAATTTGCATATAGTTGTTCTGATTGGCTGGTGGGCGTGGCTTGGGGCGTAGCAGAGGTGCAGTCAATTTGCATGTTTTTCTTTTATTAGATTAGACAGGGTGACTTGAACACAGCTCTGTTATACCATGCAGCCTATCTGATAACCAAGACGGCTACTAAGAGACTAAGGACAGGTAGTGTACATGGTATGGAGACACTGGACAAAGGGATAACTCACATCCTAGGTGGGAAGGAGCGGGACTTGGAAGATTGCATCATGCAACTCAGAACGGCACACAATTTAAAACTTATGAATTTTTTATTTCTGGAATTTACCATTTAATATTGTCGGACCCATGGTAACTGAAACCTCAGAAAGTAAAACCACGAATAGGGGATAACTAATATATATTCAATATCTATTTTTATATCAATAAACTATGTCAATAATAACTCAGAAACAAAGATTCTCTGCATTACAGGCTGATTTCTGTTTTCCTTTTCTTCTTTATTTGTGTTAATGTAAACAGAACATACTTAAGGAGTATACTTTTCAAGTATATTTATGAGTTGTTTTCTTTGAATGTTATGAAGAATAGTGTTAATTGATTGGTTTGAGAATTAACCACAATATAGAACTCTGATGACCTAGACAAAGTCTCATGCATGGTCTAGAGCTGCTGTCTGCTTTTGGAAAGTACTTTTGGCAGTAATAAGACCACTGTTGTTACGCAAAATAATGTTTTCTTTCAACTTTCCTCTTCTTGACCTTATTTTTGAAATGAGAGCTTTAAAAGTTCCCTTTCATTAGCTATTTTAATATCTTCTGACTTTTACTGTGTCTGTTAAAGACTGGCTTGAAAATCTCATGTGTAAATGCATAGTTGTTCTTGTAAAAAGCTAGGGAGATAGACCATCTACTGAAATAATACATTGATACACATTATCTTCACAGATAATAACTGAAGTCAGTCAGTTAATATTTTATCCATAATGTCTAACACAGGTGTTAATAAGTAAAAGCATATGTAAAAACAAAGACAACCACACCGACAACTATGAAACCAATTTTAACAAAATAAACAAATGGATTATACTGTCTGGCTGAAGAAAAGCTGGAGTCAGGAGACTCACTGGTATCCCTTCCAGCCACCTGGCTGGCTATGTAACCTTGGTAGTTCAACTGAGCTCCTTAAGCCCAGTGACAAGAGAGAGAGTCTGAATAGGACAGTAGAGTTGAAAAGGGAAGGGGAGATACAATGTGGTCTTAATAGTAAATTGACAGGATTTTATGAATGCCTGAATATAAAAGGGAATTAAAACATTAGTGTTTTTTAGATGCATGAGATAGCTTTGAGATGGCAATATTGTTAATGTAGAGCCAGGATAAGATAGGATTTAATCTTAACACAAGTTAAGGAAGAAATATTTAGTAGATACAGTTGGAAATACGAGCCTCGATATCAGGAGAGAGAGGCCAGGTAAGGATTTGGATGAAAGTCACATCTGTCATACTTGGAAAGGCAAGTATATTTCATTTGGGAATAGCTCATTTGGGAATAGCTGATTTATAGGCAAAAGGACCAAATAATAAATATCTAATGGAAACAATTTTTAAGGTCTAAGCTAAAAAAGAAGAATGGATGAATGACTGAGAAAGGATGGTCAAAATGTAGGAGAGTAAGAATCCTATATAATAAAAGCCTAATATGCACATTGTTTGACTGGAAGTTTTACCGGAAGTTTGACCACTCGCTATGACATGCGCTGACCATCAGGGGGTGGCGCGGAACATGGTGGGTGTCGGCAACAGGACACTGGCAGCAGGCAGCAGGCAGCAGTGGAGGTGCTACTGGCCCTGATGGGACCTGAAGAGATTGGGACCGGGGTGGACTGGTGGAGCAGGTGAGCAGGCAGTGCCAGGCCAAGGCGGGTGTGAGCAGAGGCCCAATCGCCCCCCAGACAACAACCAGCAGATGCGGCGGGGAGGTGGGGCTGCCGCCTGGCTCCCAGGCACTGAGGGAGTCGGGTGGGGAGCCCTGCCCGACTGATCGCCCTGTAGACAGCGACCAGCAACCAGCAGCAAGGGGCAGGGGTCCTGGCCTCCACCAATTGCCCTGCAGACTGAGATCAGCTGCGGTGGCAGGGGGAGGGGCCTCTGCCTGGCTCCCAGGAGCTGAGGGAGCCGGGCGTGCCACCCCCCAGTTGATCACTCTGCAGGCCGGATGGTGGAGCAGGTGAGGGCGTGGCACCAGGGGGCTGCCAGGCTGGGGGTTTGAGCAGGGCCGATCCCTGCAGGCCACCCCAAGGGACCCCATCCATGCATGAATTTGTGCACCAGGCTTCTAGTAGGTTTAATAAAATAGAAGGCAGACATTCAAGAAAGATGGGCTAATATGTAGAGAAAAAATAAGGTCTAGAAATATATAATTTAAACATTAGGAGATTATATTTAACCTTCTTAGGAAGAGTTTTGGTCAAGTGTTGGAAGCAGAAACTAGATGAAACAACTTTGAGGAATAAAGAACAAGAAATTTGAAAGTGCAGGCAACACAATATTAATAGTCAAAATAACCATATTGTATTACTGTGACTTCAATTTTTTTCAACTTTTAATATATTTACCTGTTACATGGGCTTGTCAATTTTTTAACAGTAAGAAATAATAGATTCAACCTGTTTCCAAAATTTTGCAACTTTGCTATCCATGATTATTATCTTAATAGATTGAATTCCACAAATTAAATCTCAATTTGAGTCATATAAAAGATGAAAAAAGTCCAGAATATTCTCACTTGACCTAACTTCTTTTCTTGAACCTGTTTACTACCAAAATTCAACTTAGGTGTGATCTCTGGTCACTTAAAGACTTTGCTATTTTCTCAAATTATGTTTTTAAAATTCTTAAGGACAGCGAACTATAGATCATAAGCATTTAATTGTATGTACTTACAGAGCTTGAAAGACAAAAAGGTGATATAAATGTTGCCATCCTTTTTTAGAATACCCATAAATACAAATATTTATTTAAATGTATCCTTTTCTTTGTGGGGAGTACATGGGTAACACATTTCTGTTCCTCTGTTGTATGGCACGTATATGTTTTTATGAATAATTAAGTGTATTCATAACCTTATTCAATCTAAATTGTTGAGTGTGTTGTTTTCCAGAACAAGAAGCAGGTTCTTCTGGGACAATCGGCTACTTCTGAGTGAAAATTAATATATCATTTAGTCTACAGAGATACATTTGCTCTCTGGACTAAATGATATATAGCAACTCAAACACATTAAGATGAACACATCTCCCTATGTGGTTTATATATACCTTTAGAAGAGTGTGAACATAAATCAGAATTGTACCCAATTGTCATCATTATCATTTCTCTATTTCCTCCATAATATTTGTATTGCTATTACACACTGGTATGATTTCACAATTTTGTAAGCTAGAGATGAAAAATTAAATACCTTGGCCATTAGTGGGCAGAGATAATACACTAAAGTATAGGATTTTAAATTTAACATTTTCTGACTTCATTGTATATCTAATCATAAGCTATGCTACCAAACATTACAAAAAAAGAAAAAAGAAAGGAAGGACAATAATTATGGGTCTACATGGAACCTCTTATGAGCATATTCCATCCTGGATAACTATAAGAATGAGGTCATTGCCCAGGATCCTTCTTTCTGCTTTAATTATGAATGAATAATGTCATGATTGTCATGTCTCAACTATACTTGGCAGGGCAGAGAGCAGAATCTGGACTCTTGCATATTGTTTAGTAGCTCTAACTATAAATGAGGATTACCACACAATAAAACAGCATTGTTTCAGAGACAATGTTAACTTTGTGATTAATGAGGTGAGGAATGAGGAACATATGACTGTTTCCAGGTCCATTCCAGCATTTTCCTTAACTTCAACCTCAGCCAAAACTGTCAGCACTAATGACAAGATGACCAGATAATGTTTCACCTGTGAGTGGGGCTCTTGACTGCAATTTAAAATTTCCAAAACTTCCACAAAGCACAGCTCTTATGTAAAGCCAAGATTTTTTTTCTTTCAAAAAGCTTAAAAACAAATGGGATAGTAAATCTCTAAGGAGGAAGAACAGCAGATCTATTTGCAGTTCGCGAAGCTGTGGAAGTATATAGACTGATTAGCAGGGTGACTTGGCTGCCCAGAGACCAGAGCACAAAAAGAAATAATTTTGTATTAAGAAGAATCCTAACAATAAATGGGAGCTAATTCTGAATGATTTAGCCGTTCAAAATGCTGAAGGCTACACTTTTGATGAAAAGTTTTTGAAAGATGTATTCAATTTTAGCAGCTCATGGTAGACTTTCAACTCTGAGGTTAAGGACCATGACTCCTCCTATATCTGAACTTCACAGAACCTAGTGTTCAGTGCTGTGGGCCACTCGCAGCCTTTTGGAGTGAAGTTCTAGCTCAGAGAAAAGATACTTATGTCAATAATAATCATAGTGTCATAAAGTCTCCCACTATAATTGACTTTCTCATTAATTCATTATAGAAAATACTTGCAATCTATTCCCAAAACATTTTCAAAAAGCAGAATGGATATATATTTCTTAAATGGAAGGATCTCCACTCAGATGTATGCAATTAGAAAATTATTTTTACCCATTCCCTCCACTGTGAAATAAAAATATAGAACTAAATATGGGAGATTCTTTCTAACACACTGAAACCTCTACTATAATATTTTAGAACTGAAAGAAACCTTAGATGTCACCTAGTCTAAACCATACATTTTATATATAAGTAAAATGTAGTGCTGACTTGAAAAAGGTCACACAGTTTTACTGTAAAATTGTTGAAAGGCCATGATGTCACAATTGATTTAAACATATATTTATTCTGAAAAATAGGGTTTGTTTGACATTCTAATAACATTAATGTTATCATATTTCTTGACAATATTTAAAGGAAGTTTGTCAGGGCAATTAAAAAAAGTTTGTCGTAGCCTATTTTAAAAAAAAGTGACTTGTAGGTCTACTCATAATGACTTTTAAAAGACTTAATTAACTTCTAAGAGAGTTCATTAACTAGAAAATTGGGATATTTTGGTTTGATCATATATATTTTAGAGAGAGAGGAAGGGGAGGACTAGAGACATAAAAACATTGATGAAGAGAAACATCATCATTGGCTGTCTGCTGCATGCTCCACACTGGGCATGAGCCCTGACCAGAAATGAATCAATGACCTGTTGGTTCCTGGGTCAATGCTCAACCACTGACCCACACCAACTGGACTAAAAGTCACTTTTGACCATATATATGGAACACACAAAAACAGGAAATCTCACATTCTATTTTTACAGTTTCACACTAAATTCTTTATATATTTGTAATGTACATATTTAATTAATATGGCCAAACCTAATTTTCCTCAATGTAAAATATCAAGAATCTATAAATCTACAATTACCATATACTTACTAAGAAAGAATTTAGGTTTATTAAATGTAAATCTAAGCATGCCTTTCCACCTTATTTGAATTTTGAATGTAACTCAGCTAGACATGACTGGAGGCCATAAAAGATGAAGTAAAATTATTTGAGAAGCATGATTTAAATAGGATTTAAATGAGTTTTAAGTATAAATGGTTGATTTCCCACATGAGATCTAAGCAAAAAGAAATGCAAAACTTTTGTGAGCCTTAATTTTCTCTGCAGTAAAAATGCTTCCAAACCATCAGCACTAGAAATGTATTTTAGTTTAACAACCAAGGTAAGTGAAATGCTGGGTCTGGTTCAAATTGGACTCAGGCAAAACTTTTTTGGGGGTAAGTTTTAGGGTGTCACTTTAAATGGAAGCTTATTGATATAAATATGTACAAAGTAGGAATACATTTTGATGTAGAATTCTAATTTCTCTTTTGTTTTGCCTTTATCCTTAAGGACTGAAAGATGACCTCAATTATCAAGAACACTGCTGTTTAAATAGGCAGCAACTATTAAGAAAGTATTGTGGAAACCAAGGTAACAGTTTTCCAAAACAGAATCTCAGATTTCAAAGATTTCTGTAAGGTTACATTAATCCACATATGGATTACATCATTCTTGACATTTCACTGAAAGTAGTAAGCTACAACTTTCATGAAAAATTCAGTCTCTGAAGATATTCTTTCCATGGAATGCTTCTTCATGCCCCAATGTGTGTTTACTCGACAAGAAGTTTGAGGGTGGGCAAGACATGGATAAAGGAGATTGTTGCTGTTGTTTTGTCTTCATATTTCAGTGGCATAAAATAAGTTTTTATCTCTACAGCTTTCTACTTTAAATTAGATTCTTTTCAAAATTGAGGGAATTTAAATACTAGGTGGTTTTATCTTTCTTTTTCTAAAGAGGGCTTTCTATCTAGCTGTTGGTTTGTGGTCTTTGAGAGGAGGATGAAGTGCAAAGTTATCAAGGAGCCCTTCTATCAAACTTTGAAAGTTGTTGATAAGATTATGTCTGCTGGACTTTAAAAGATTTGAAACACATCTCCAAATACTAGTATTGTGAAACATATGTAAAACAAAACAGATGAAGGTTTACACAACAGCCTTGTCCAAGGTTAATTTTATTATCCTCCTCCCAATTTTATGGATAAGGAAATGGAAACCCAGTTAAAGCAACTTGTCAGTTGAGCCAGATTTGAACTCCAACATTCTGAGTCTAGAGACCACCTCTTAACCATCATGATCTACTTCTTACCTGAGTGTATACCTTCACAAAGCACCCCCCCCAATAATCTGAGAATGCTTATTAAAAATTGAATTACATCAGATTGTGGTAAACAAATTATGTATGTACAGCAAAATCATTAGACTATCATTGAATATCAATTCTAGAAAATGCCTTTTTAAGAAAAGACAAATTCTCAAAACTGCTTTATGTGTTAAGTGAAGTTGACAGTCTCAAATTAAATGAATGAATGGAACTTTGAAGAACAAAAACCAAAACAAAAAAAACATATAATAATAAAAGTGTAATATGCTAATTAGACCAGATGTCCCTCCAGATGTCCTTCTGGACGACCTTACGGACGAAGCTGGGGATGCGAGGGAAGCCCGGGTTGCGGGTGCCAGAAGGAAGCTGGTGCCAGCAGCCAGGGGAAGGAAGGCCTACTCTTGCATGTATTTCGTGCATCGGGCCTCTAGTATATAAATAAGAAAGCAGCCCCGCTGGTGTGGTTCAGTGGTTGAGCACTGATCTATGAACCAGGAGGTCACAGTTCAATTCCCAGTCCAGGCACATGCCTGGGTTGCAGGCTCAATCCCCAGTGTGGGGCATGCAGGAGGCAGCCAATCAATGATTCTCTGTCATCATTGATGTTTCAATCTCTCTCTCCTTCTCCCTTCCTCTCTGAAATCAATAAAAATATATATTTTTAAAAAACGCATCTTTTGACTACAGTAGCTGGATGCCAGTGAAACATAACTAAATCAGATTATAGAATCTTCTCCACCCAATAGTAAATGTTTTAATCCAAGAACTCTTGCATACACATTCACTCAATCTTCTTATATAATCCTACCATGTGTCACGATGTATCTATGTACAATAAAGCTGCATATGATGAATATACATGAATAAAAACTTGGGGCAGGGAAATGTGAAAAAAATTGTATCTTTGTCAGTAGACTTTTACAAAAGGTTTTTCCTTTCCAAACATTGAAAAGAAAAATTGGGCAATTCCTGTGGGCTCCCTAATATTTCTAACTAAAATATCAACAGAATACACAAATAGTTCACTGATACTCAGGGAACCAGTAAAATAACATTTTTTTCATTTTATTTATTTTATTTTTACTTATTTACTTATTTATTTTTAGAGACAGGGGAAAGTAGAGTGAGAGAGAGAAACATGGATATGAGAGAGAAACATTGATTGGTTGCCTCCCTTCAGCACCCCCACTGGGGATCGAACCCAAAACCTAGGTATGTGGCCTGACTGGAAACTGAACTGGCAAACTTTTGGGGAACAGGATGACACTCCAGCCAGCTGAGCCACACCGGCCAGGGCTAACATTTTTTCCTTTTTGCATCACAATTTGTTAGCATTAGTTATCACAAGACAGAATATTTCCTTGATATTCCAGACATTCAAAAGTTATCCTTCCTTTCTTTTCTAATTTTATGTCTATTCAGAATCACTGCTTTGAAACTGATGTTCTCATATACTAGTATGAATATAATAGAACTAGAGGCTCAGTGCATGAAATTCATGCACGGGTGTGTGTGTGTGTGTGTGTTGTGCGTGCGTGTCCCTCAGCCCAGCCTGCACCCTCTCCAATCTGGGACCCCTCAAGGATGTCTGACTGCCCGTTTAGGCCCAATCCTGGTTGGACATCCCTCTCACAATCCAGGACTGCTGGCTCCCAACCGCTCGCCTGCCTGCTTGCCTGATTGCCCCTAACTGCTTCTGCCTGCCAGCCTGATCACCCCCTAACCACTCCCCTGCCAGCCTGATCAATGCCTAACTGCTCCCCTGCCAGCCCAATTGCCCCTAATTGCCCTCCCCTGCAGGCCTGGTCATCCCCCTGAACTGCCCTCCCCTGCAGGCCTGGTCACCCCCAACTGCCCTTCTCTGCCAGCCCGGTCACCCCTAACTGCCATCTCCTGCAGGCCTGATCTCCCACAACTGCCCTCCCTTTCAGGCCTGGTCCCTCCCAACTGCCATGCCCTGCCAGCCATCTTATGTCCACATGGGGGTGGCCATCTTGTGTGTTGGAGTGATGGCCAATTTGCATATTACCTCTTTATTATATAGGATGATTAAGTCAATTTCTTTTAAGTCAAAAGTGTAACAGAATAAAAAGGCAGTGTTACCAAGAGGTTACTAATTTATAACAAACAATTTTAATTTGTTTACCCAAATGTCAACATTTTCCCTCAGTCATCCCCATTTTAAAAATAATGAGCACATTGATCTGCTCAACTCTTTCACTCCCTCTCATTTGGAAACTAGAATTTTAGCCTGAATCCATGCTTGAAATTTGGGTGAAATGTAGGCATTATGAGTAATACATAAAGGCAATTTTTTGTAGATAATAACCTAGAGCTTTATTTCCCCAGAATTTCTTTGTGGTACATACTTCGTTTGAAATTACCTCCTACATGCACTTTTAATATCCCTCCTTTTTTTCTTTACATATACTTTTAAAATGTTAAATCAGTTCCAAATGATGTATCACTTAGTTTAGGGAGAGAAGGCGAGTAGAGAAAAAAGATATTCTAAATTTCCAAGGCATGATTTAATACCAAAATAGGCTTGTCCATTGCTGGTGGCTGTTTAGCTCCATATTATAGAGATAATAATACCTTATGAAAAGACCAGGAACGCATTATTACCTAAATATATGGACTTGTCAATGTGAAGCAAGTTTTCCCAACTTTATTGAAAGGTGTTACATGACCTAAACATTTCCAGTTGGAGTGCACAGAGTTAGAGAGGCTTACGCTAGAGCAGAAAACCACAAACAGCTGAGACCTCCTTCCGCAAAGGCTGTAAGTCCAAAACCTGACTGCAAGTCAGAATCACCAGAACATTAAACCAACACAGACTCCTTGATCTCACCACAGAGTTTCTGCTTTTGTTGCTGTCATGATCCTGTGGAGTATCAGTGAAATGTAAAGGAAACATTATAGAAGTTTTCTCATTTGTAGAGAATCACAAAATATGAGGTTGAACCCATGTACCTTTACCTAGTGCATATTAAAGAGATACACCCCCTCCAAAGAAATGCTCCATCTTTGACCAGCAACCATCCACTCTCAGGTAAGGAAAAAGAAAGCCTATCTGTGCTGATAGTTTAATCATACTTGTGAGGTAACAGAGCTCTAGTATTAATTGGAAAATGAGCATGGAAAAGTGGGAAAGCCCTGGACAAGGAGTTAGAGAAGTTGAATTCATGTCCCTACTGCATTCTGTAATTTGGTAAATGGCCTTGAGCATGTCGCTTAATTCCATCAGCCTTTAATTCCCTTTTCTATAACATGAGAAGGTAAGACTTGGTAATCTCCAAGGGTCCTTTTGTAAGAGGAAATATCTCTTCTCAAGCATTTCTCTCAAATATTATTGAAAACACTCTGAAATATGGGGGAAACATTTCACTGCGTTTTCCTTCCCCAACTCACTGTGGATCAGACTGCAAAGTGATCACTGAAGCAAACCAGCCAATACACTTTACAAAAACCAGAAGAGTGAGCCCAGCACATGCATACAACCTGGCTGTGACTTTTCTGTCTGCTGACAGACATCAGATCTTGTCACTAGTACAGTCAATGGGGTGCAAAATCCTGTGGAATTTGCTGAACTGAACAGGACACCACACATAACCATGGGAACCTCAGACACCAGCCATGTCATGTGTTGTCATCGCTGATCCTGTTCCTGTTCTCACTCCAGGGCCAGCCAGAGAGTCTGTTATTGATATTAAAGTAAATACTGTTCAGATCAGATCAGATCTTAAGCAATTATTTTGACTTAATCAAGACCTCTTTTATTTTCAAGTTAATGATTTGGTTTTTAAAAAATACACACCCCAGATCACCAGCTTTACCCTAAAATTTTTGCCCTAGAACCCTAATCTGTCATGCTGTTCATCATCTGGGTTAGGTACTGGGGACGTAATCTTGTACAGTAACTTTATATCCTGTTATGTCAGACAAATGAGCTCATAAACATTGCTCCTGTGAGAGGTACAGCTCTGGGCCTGAAGAATTTAGACACACAATTGCTCATGCACAGTTTTCATTAAAATAAACTAAAAATCTGTATAGACAAAGCAAAGATGCATTGTTTTATATCATCATTCTCTACACTGAAATGATAGATGTAAAAAAAACACATTTAATTAGTCTGAAAAAGAGGGGCTATCATAAAATAAGAAGTGCTTTTAAATGTGTGTAAACAGAGATTAAAGTAACAAAAGTGAAATGAGGCAGGGCCAGAAAAGAGAAGTCAGTGAGAGTTCAGAAAAATAGAACTGATCTGATATAAAGGCAGATGATGTGAAAATCATTTAAGTCCACAGAATTCTAGAGTTGAAAAGACAGGAGAAATAAGTCCTAGAAGAAAATGAGTCACGAAGAGACTAGGTGAACTGACTAAATTCCCAGGACTAGAATTAGGGGCTCCAGACTCCTGAGACAATGTTCTTTCCAATATATCACATAGCTACGGTTTTAGATTATTTCAATATTTTTACTGAATATAGGTGTTCAAATTTGAAGGAGATTATCATCTTTTTTCATGGACTATCATGGGATGAAGATGAAGAAGCCACGGTGGTAGTTTGGATTAACACTTGCAAACATAATTTAGTAAGAGTTATTTAAATAAAAATTGGCATTTCTTCTCTTGCATTGCATCATGCATTCTTGCATTTCCATGTATACTGAGAGCCTACCATGTGCCAGGGTATTTTTTCTCTAATAAAGGAGACAGACATATAAATAGAAGGGTACAAAAAAGGTATAGAACAGGGATGGTGATGAGAAGTTATTAATAGGACTGGGATTATAAGAAGGTGCCAGATTATGAAGAATGTGTCCTTGGTTAGGGTTTGAAACTATGTTTGGACAGCCAAGAGTCTGTAGATAACTTTACACAAAAAAGCTACACGAAGAGGTGTATTTAAGGAAATTGCACCGGCTTGTTGAGATAAATGGACAGGTGAGATAGCACAAAATTCAGTTTTCCACATTAGAGTATGGGGGTTTCAGTCATGTGGGAGAAAATATAACTATTTGAAATTTAGAGAAATTCTCTTCAGGGCATCTTTAGCTTGAGGTCTATAAGAAAGCTCTTGCCCTGCCAGTGTGGCTCAGTGGTTGAACATTGACCTATGAACCAGGAGATCATGGTCCCAGTCTTGGTCAGGGCACATGCTCAGGTTGCAGGCTCAATCCCCAGTAGGAGTGCAGGGGGCAGCTGGTTGATCAATAATTCTCTCTCATCACTGATGCTTCTATCTCTCTCCCTCTCCCTTCTTCTCTCTGAAATCAATAAAAATCTAAGAGAAGGTCTTAAGTTACTGTAAGTAACCTCCTAAAGTTTGGAGAGAGGGATGGAGTAGTAGAAATTTGGGACTGAATAGCCTTCAGAATATAGTTTATGGCATCAGTGTAAAGGAGAGCTCTAAAAAAATATGAGATGGATAAGGACAGAATCACAAATGTCATAGAACAAGGAATTATTGCTTTTCCTACTACTTAGTAGCAACTCCATAACAGGATATTCTAATCAGAGTAAGATTAAATTGACTGTGTAAAGTACCCCAATTTGGGTTGAAATTCTCCTTCTGCCTTCATATTCATTCAAACACCTCCTAAGATTAGCTGAAGACTTTAGTATCAAACTATAAATCACTTTGGATGGAATTTTCTGTATCTGTCTATTTTCATAGGTTTAATCTCACAGTTTATATTTTTCAAATTCTGTACTATTATATAAAGAAAATTATTGGGAAACTCACCAGTTAGTGACACAGGAAAGTGATGACTGTTGGTTGAAACCTTAGTCAAGCTCCAGTCAAGGTGAAAGTTAAGTGAGAACTAAGTATGTGTTGGCCATGATGATTGACTAATGAATAAGAAACCCTCACAGCTATAGGTTCATAGGTGTCAGAGAGAAATGGAAGCAGCTACAGCATTAATATATATATTGCCACATCATTACAGGACCATGGGGTTGAAGAAAAATTACTTCTAGGCTCTCTCTTCCCTGCGTTAAGTAGAAATAGTGGCTTATAAAAGAAAAATAAAATAGGAGGAAAATCTAAGAGATGATGGTTCTTAATATAAGATATATTATTGCAGGGATTCCATCCACAGTTGCTAATGTTGGAAAGGACTGGAAAAGTGAAAAGGAATCTTTGTCAGCAGGGAAGGACTTCAAGAACACTTTGAGAGTGACATAAGTGTTGGGAATTACCACCCAGACCTTGAATCATTGCCAAAGATATCAAAGCTTAACATGAAGAAGAATTAGACATTTTCCTTGATTGAGAAAGGCACAAAATATCTCTATCAATAAAGAGAAATATTTCATAATGATAAGAACAATCCATGAGAAAACTCTGCATTAGTTGTATGTGCATAACAACATAGCTTCATAATTGTTATACAAAAAGGAAGGACAACTAGAGGATAAACAAATAAAACCTATTGAAATGAGGAGGCTTCATGTATCTCTCAACAACTGATAAAACAAATAGGCCCCCCCCAAAAAAAAAACTTAGTAAGAGTAGAGAAATTATGTTAACTTTATTCATTGTATTTTTTAAGATCCACTCATACAGAATTTTATTCTTTTCTAGTGATCTTATTGCAATTTTTGGACTAAGTACTGGACCACAATCAAGTTTAATGATTTTCAACACATTAAAAGAGTTCAGAGTATATTCTCTGAACACAATGGGATTAAGCTAGAAATTAATAATAAAGATCTAACTGGTAAACTTCCAACTGTTTGGAAATTAAGTAATACACTTATAAGTAACATGATGGTCCAGAACAAGTCACAATGAACTAAATAATAATAAAAAGATAAATCACAATTGTGGGTTCATATAAAGCTGTGATTTGTGGGTAATTTGTAGTTTTAGCACACTTATTAACAAAGAAGAAGGTTAAAAATCAATAATACAAATATCCATATTAAGAAAGTCACCCTATTACCTACATAGGGAATAAAAATAAGATATCACTATAAATCCTACAAACCTAAGAAAAACTTGATAGGATGACAATATGAAAATTGTCATGCTAATGTAAAAATGTAGAGAAACTGAACAAGTATCAACAAACAAAATATAAGGAAAAAGGAAACAATCATTATAAAATCTGTAGAGTGGTATATTTCCAGCCTCAGATATTTTTGTGGATGAATTTTTCCAACCAAAAAGTCAGAACTAGTGCCAAATTTAAACAGTGCCATATACTAGAAAAAGCAGGGACACTTCTCACTTTTTTTTTTGTACCAAATCCTGAAAATGAAATTATAGAAAATGAAAATGATAGAGTGGTATCTTTGAAAATAGATAAAAAAACACTGAAGTAGAAGTTGTCTCATAGCTGGAGGAAAAAAAAATACCACAAAATTAAAAATTTTATTGAAGACCAACCTGTTTAAAAGGTCTTATGATTTCTGTTCAGCTGGATTTATACATCAATGAAATATGTAGAGGGGTAAACAACAAGTTCTAAAGGGCTGAGAAGACCAAAGAAGTAAATGAAATAGGGATCTAAGATTAATTAATATGCATACAGAGAGACACAAGGAAGATGGTGATAAAAAACAACAATGTTTTCTTCTTAAGTACTGGAAGAAGAGAGAAGAGTAAAAAACGAGATACAAGAGTGACTGTCAACAACGTAAGCTCAGAAGATAAAAACAAAACCAAGAAATTCAAATTACCTGGATTTGTGATCCTGAGTTTTTAACAGGCTTCATCAATTTTCTCAAGTTCAGTTGTGTCTCTGGGGTAGTTTGTGCTTTGGTGGTCAGGGAACCCTGCTCAGTGTTAACAAATGCACATTGTAACTCACTTCTTAAAGCAAAACAGAGATATTTCTCCTACTTTAATGGGGGGCATGTGAAAAGTTGGGGCCTGATGGAGATTAATGGCACCCTTGGAGGAAAACGTAGATGACAAATTATAGGCTTCACACTCTTCACATGATCATTACCAGAATCGTGTTACTCCTATGTTGTAATCAATGAGGAGTCATTTTTTTTTATTGACAAACAAAGCTACCTTCTCAATGAGAAATGTTTTATTTTATTTTATCAACCTAGCATTCATAAATAGACATATTTGAGGTACGTGAGTCTAAAATATGCTAAAGCTATTGGTATAGTTACAGAGTCATTTATTGGTAGTCTTATTAAGTAAAGCTCAATTCTACTTTATAGCATTTTTATAATTTCTGTGGGGTTAACAAATACTTGTCAGCAGCAGTTCTGAATTTTACATTCAGAATTGTATGACTGCAATGCAAATGCTTTTTCCAATGTACCATGCATTGGACTCTTGCTAAATTATTTGGAGACAACACAAACCGTCCTCCATATGTGCAGATGTGTTGCTATTAAATATTTGCAAGCAGGCATGCTGTTAGTGTGCAGTTCAGTGTCTAGATTCTATCACCCAAGCTCAGCAGTCCTCAGGAGCATATCAACACAAAACCTCCAGAGGGTTGGGTAGAATTTGGATTTAGGAGGCAGAATATCATTTCTAGAAAGTGGTGTGGACTCTGTGTAGTTCAAACCTGTGACTCTGTGTTTATGAAAAAACACTTTCTTAGGAATTGAAATAAAATATTTGAGAAAATGACAATACCTAGTAAACATGAACAAATAGAGATTTTACTTGACAGAACAAACATTCCAATGACTCCTGATTTTTTGTGAATGAGCCTAAATAAATACCTAAGAAAAAAAAGTTTGTTTTGTAAAAAAGAAAAAAGCTAAATATAGAGAGACTGACAAAATGTGGTAGCTTAAAAAATAGTGCTGTAATTAATTTAAAGAAACTAGAGCTAAATTATACGAACCCTATGGTAATACATCCTGCAATGTAATAGCAATTTTATTGTCGTGGCAAATAAAATTAGTAATGTTCACTTAGATTTCCAAAAATACCTCTTTATATTATATCTCAAAAAAGGATTATTCTTTTCACTACAATATGCCCATTATATGAAAAACTTCTTACTCACTGGGAAAAAATGGGAATAATTATTTTGCTTTAAGTAACTGTTTTCTCTACCTCTGCTTATAAATATGCAAATAAGACAAAAACAAAGAACCATTGGCAATAGTGTCTTTCCTTGCTGCCCTGATTTCTTGACAACCACAAAGCGCCTGCTCCCGCCCTTCCATCCTCTATGAAAAACCTGTCAAATCCCACTTAGCCTTGAGTACATGAAAAAAAGTTAAGAATAAAAGGATATAGAACTAGCTTTTCCAAAATTGCCTCTAATGCAGCGGTTCTCAACCTATGGGTCGCGACCCCTTTGGCGGTCAAACGACCCTTTCACAGGGGTCGCCTAAGACCATCCTTCATATCAGATATTTACATTACGATTCATAACAGTAGCAACATTACAGTTATGAAGTAGCAACGAAAATAATTTTATGGTTGGGTCACAACACGAGGAACTGTATTTAAAGGGCCAGAAGGGTAAGAACCACTGCTCTAATGTATCATCGATACTAATAAAAGGGTAATATGCTAATTAGACCAGGAGACCTTCCGGAAGACTTTCCGGACATCCTTCTGGACAAAGCCATGGTGGCAGGGCCAAGGCAGAGGCCTGCAGGGGAGGGCAGTTAGGGGTGACCAGGCATGCAGGGGAGGGCAGTTAGGGACAACCAGGGCGGCAGGGGAGGGCAGTTAGGGGTGACCAGGCCAGCAGGGGAGGGTAGTTAGGGGCAATCAGGCCGGCAGGGGGGGGAGTTGGGGGCGATCAGGCTGGCAGGGGGGCAGTTGGGGGTTATCAGACCAGCAAGTGGGAGCAGTTGGGGGCTAGAAGGCCAGTATGCAGAGTGGTTAGGGGCAGTCAGGCAGGCAGGCAGGTGAGCAGTTAGGAGCCAGCAGTCCTAGATTGTGAGAGGAATGTCCGACTGCCGGTTTAGGCCTGATCCCACAGTTGGACATCTGGGGTTGGGCCTAAACTGGCAGTCGGACATCTCCTGAGGGGTCCCAGATTGGAGAGGGTGCAGGCTGGACTGAAGGACACCCCCCTGTGCACGAATTTTGTGCACCAGGCCACTAGTATTTAAAATAATGGTTGAGTGGGTTAAATATTTTTAACAAAAATTTTAAGTAAAAAGTTCTATTTTATGCTCCAACTTGGTGAAAAAAAAGATCCAATATGAATTGTAAAAAATAATTAAAATTGGAAAAATAAATGTGAAACCAAATAGAATAATTTAAAAGACAACTCAGTGAATGGGAGTACATATTCACCAATGATACATCTGATAAGGAGTTAACATGCAAAATTTATAAAGAACTTACACAATTCAACACTAAGAAAAAAAAAACAGTCCAACTATAAAAATGGGCAATGGCTCTGCATAGACACTTCCCCAAAGAAGAAATGTAGGTGGCCAATAGACATGCTGAAAAATGCTCAACGTCACTAATCATCAGAGAAATGCAAATTAAAACCACAATGAAATATCACCTTACATCTGTAAGGATGGCTATCATCAATAAATCAACAAACAACAAGTGTTGGCAAGGATGTGGTGAAAAGACAACCCTCATGCACTGTTGTTGGGAAAGCAGACTGGTGCAGCCACTATGGAAAACAATATGGAGGTTCCTCAAAAAAATAAAAATGGAACTATATTATGATCCAGTGATTCCACTTCTGGGTATATATCCAAAGAAACCCAAAACACTAATTCAAAAGAATATATGTACCCCTATGTCCATTGCAACATTATTTATAATAGCCCAGATATAGAAGCAACCTAATTGACTATACATAAATGAGTGGATAAAAACACAGTGGTACATATATACAGTGGAATATTACTGAGTCATAAAAAAATAAAATCTTACCATTTCTGACAGCATGAATGGACCTAGAGTGTATTATGCTAAGTGAAATGTCAGTCAAGAAAAGACAAATACCATATGATTTCACTTATATGTGGGATCTAAAGAGCAATATAAATGAAAAACAAAATATAAAGACTCATAGATACAGAGAACAGATTAATGGATGTCAGATGGGCGGAGAGTAGGAGACTGGGTGAAAAAGGTGAAAGGATGGAGAATTAAAGATTGGTAGTTACAAAATAGTCATATGGATATAAAATACAGCATAGGAAATATAGTCAATAATATTTCAATAACTATATATGGTGCCAAGTGGGTACTGGAATTATCAGGGGGACCACTATATAGAGTATGTGATTGTCTAACCACTACCTGAAACTAATACAAAGTAATATTCAATGTAAAATGTAATTTTTCAAAAATAAAATATTTTTTATAAAGAAAATGTAAATAATAATACATGAGAATAGCCTACCCATGGAATAGAATACAGATAAGCAGGTCAAAAGCCATATATGCAGTCACATAAGCTTTTTGACTGGAACATCTTATGACTTCTTGGTGCTAGCAAATTAAATTTGGGGGATAAGTAAATATATTAGATAAAATTGAATACATACTTAAATTGGTAAAGATAAAGATGACAATTTCACTTTCACAGCAATTTTGGTAGCTGAGCAACTGAGCAGCGATTCTGTTTGTATAGCATGTTCTGTTTAGGCAATTTACTTAGATATATGATTTTTTTTTAAAAAGCACACTTAAAAATTACAAACTTCCTAATCATGCAAAACTCCACTCTCTTCTTACACATTATAAAAGCCAATAAGGAAATTTACTCTTTTATTTAAACATTTTTCTTAATCACTTCTTATATTTTACATTCAAACAATTTTGCCAACTGTTGGACATTCTGAGAAAAGGAGTACATGTAATGGACATGACTTTTCAAAGTAATGAAAACTATATTCAGAGCCTTTTCAACTATTTAAAAATTTTTTTATAAATTCTTGGTTAAAATATAAATTCACAGCTAAAATATATCTTCACCTATAATGTGATTAGAACAGACACAAGGAATCAGCTTGGGAGAATAATGACCTAACCAATTAAACATCTTTTTTAAAAAAATCAGCAAGGACTGAGACTTAAGACTTTAATGGTTTTTCACTTTAACAATGTGCATATAATTTTCCCCAAGATCTATTTAGAATGAAACTCTTTCTAAAAAGGGAAGGAAGCGGCACATTTTATTGCTGGCCCAAAAAGCAGAGAGCAAGGCATAAAGCCACTAAGTTTATTGAAATGTGGAACACATTTCCCCCAATTATTCAAGAGCTATTCGACCAGAGCTTCAGCTTAACAGAAGGTAGAAGGTAGCTTTTAAAATAGTATACTCCTAGTGACTCTGTTTAGCTGTGGCATTAAAGATGCTCTTTGGAATTATGGTTTCCCAGGCAAATTATTTAAAAACACACACACACAATTTTGACTCTGATTGTTAACAATGTGTAGTTAGTGCACAAGGCCATTTACTTAGATATATGATTATTTTTTTTAAAAAAGACTTAAAAATCGTAAACTTGATTTGATTTACCTTAGTGCAAAAGAAGAGGAGTTTTGCTTTTAATGGAAACATACTAAAGGAAGTTCATCTCTGTTATACACTCTACCTTCATGGTAACATTTGAAAAGGATTTTAAGCACTCAGACTCAACAAATTTTAAATAGTCTATTATTAAAATTACCATGGGTCATGTAAAAGTTTTTATTATCTATTTGACAAAGCATGAGAAATTACTGGGCTTTGATATAACCTCACAAAATTATTAAAGATCGTATCATACATTTTATTTAAGCCAAAAGCACCTAATAGTGCTGAACAGTAGTAGGTACTTAACAAATATTTTAAGATTATTAAATTTGGGATCCTACAAACTATTTCCAGTATAGTTTAGACTGCTAGCAAGAAAGGTTATTTTTAACATGTTTAGCCCAACAATATGTATATCAAACACATTCTATTGTGATCCTCAAACTATATGTAAACAATAGAAATAGAATTTGTGGTAAGTTCTTCTCTTTATTTAAAAATATTAATAGAAAAATGACAATGTCCAAATGAGCAATTATGTATTCAGTTGGTTTATAAAAGCTAAATATTTCTATTCAAATAGGACAGTTTGGAAAATAAATATAATCAGTTTATCCCACTTTCATTTGTAATAAAAATGATAAAGATTCAAATAAGTTACACATTAATCTCCTCAAATTATGACCACTATCTTAAATAGTGAAATCTATGGTTTTTAATGATAGTTTTTGATTTTAGGAAAGGCTCTCAGACATGTTCAATATAAAATAACTGATAAATATTAAGCCATAAAATAACAGGAAAATAACAAATATTTATTATAAGACTGTGCAGATACATGGGAAAGCCTTCTTTGGAGGAAAAGAACCTAAATGATAATAACACTGGTATAACTAAGAATCTTCTTTAATTCAGAAGAATAAGAAGACTCTAAAATTAAAACTGTTATTAGAAGCAGTGGAAAGCAGGCAGGAACTGAAGCTGAGCCTTGCAGTCTTGGCTATTGTTGTATTATTGCAGAGTCCCAAAGGCAATCCTCACATGTACAGTACATCCTGGATCTTTTGATTCTTTTGTCTACCCTCCAACCTGCTCAGCCAGGAACCTTCGGCCAGGAAAGATTTATGGAGCTCCCACTAACAGGGTCAACCCTGTTTTATCACCAGAGGCCTTCTTCGTAAAAATAATAACATCCATCTCAGCTCCGTTGAGCCGATTCTCTTGGCACCAACATTTTGTGTTTATCTTAACAACCAGTGTACACTCAAAGCCCCCAGTTGCAATGAGTGCAGTCATCAATTCTACTGGGCACAGTAGCCCAGACTCCTGTGTTCTGTCAACCCTATGTCATCTAAGGTAATGAATAGGTCAGAGTGTCTGCACACTTCAAAAGGTTGATAGGATTTGCATTTTGAGATGAAAATAGTGAGCTTTAAGAAGAACAATTTGCAAAAGCAAATGTATCTCGGCATATGAAATGGGGAGATTATTAAATGACCCACAACACAATGGAGATAAATGAAAATATTACAAATAACTAAATTAAAAAATTAAAACATATTTAAATGAATTGTTTTTAGAACGTATGCTTCTCCATGTACATAGCATTTTGAATTGAAAGGTGTCTGATTTGAGGAGACTTATCAATAAGTTACTGCACTGTAATATTTGTTCTGCTTTTAGGAGACTTCCCTAAGCTATTTTAAAATATTAGATTTATATGAAAATGGACTCCATAGTGGTGGTAAACATTACATAGTTTTAGATGGAAAAAACTCGCTCATTTTTAGCAATTTAGTATTGAGGATAGCTTATGAATCAACTAACGTATTGTTCCTGAAATGTTCATAATTTATTTAAATCATTAATTTTGTTCTCTGGTAATATAAATTTGTAAGATTTTATAAAATGTTTTGGGATTTCCTCTTGGAAAGGAATGTGCACAATATCCAAAGAAATGCTCAATATTTTACTGTAATTGCATAAAGTAGTTCTCTCAGAGAGATCATTCTTAACAACCTTAGTCCCCTGTGCTGTGATGAGAGAAGCTTTTCATGGGTATTTGGCCAGAGGATTTTTTGTAGAGTTAATACTCCCACTCTTCTTCCTTAAGTGTCTTGGGAGTTTTAACATCCGCAACACAGACAGGAACTTGGTTTTATGCCTCAAGAAAAGAATGGATCTTTTTTCATATAATAATCTGCAGTGCAATTACCAATGAAAAAGTAATATTGTGCACCATAAACTGAGCAATCTGCAAGGAACATTTTAGTAATAGACAATTCCAAATGCAGAAAGCATAAGGAATTTAAATCAAGTGAAGATGGAAATCGATACAAGAAAATAAAAAATAATCTCACCATTTCATAGACAAAATAAATGGGGGGAGGGTGGAACAGAATACCTGTTGTCTGCTGCAGACCTTGAGCTCATCAGAAACCCATGTTTAAAAAAAAAGTTTCAGAATTTAAAAATCAAATTTTATAAGATGCTTGAAGGCAATAAGTAATTAGCTCTATTGATGAGACTAGGTATCAGTACTAGCTTAACACAGATCTACAATAAAGGATCTAGCTCACTAAGACATTGCATATTGGCAACCTCAACAGTGATGGCAGTATTAAAACATTATACTATGGAGAGTTTCCTGTGTCCCACAGTGTATTCAAGCATAACATCTTATTTGATACTCATATTAGGATTATAAATAGAGCAAGATGTATTTTTGCTTTGGGGAAACTGAATCTATATGAAGTGAAATGACTAGCTTAATTCACAGCTAGAATTCTATTGTCAAAGATGTCAGTTCTTTTTTCACTCTATTCCATACCAGGGTTAGTACAGCTCCCCCCTGGAGATAAGACAAAGTCCTTCTGCTGGGCCACTAGGATGGATAAATGCAACTTACTGCAAGCTCTAGCAGGTCCTTTTGTGGTCCAATACAAATAGTAGTAGTAGAAATAACAACAAAAACAATAATATTGGATATGTCCTGATTTTCCACAGGGCTACACAAGTTCTGTGGAGGCCAGAAATTGAATCTTCTAGAATTGAGGTTTCCAGATTGTGTCCCTAGGTACCCCAGGGCCTCTCAGAATTATACTTGACATCTGTCTGATACTACACAAATTACTAGCTCAAAGTGTTCACAGTTCCAACATCACATTGGACTACATTTCTTTTTAGGATACCGTGTCTTTCTGATGTGAGGTTTTCATAAAACGTAAGTACCATGCATAATCTAATGCAAGAAAGGAGATAAGAGCATGGGTGTACAATCTGATTCCCAGATATGCACACATATTCCAATAGTCACACAGATCCCATTAGGAGGTCATTGTGGTTGTTTAAGAATAAAATAGACATTTTTCAATGTATAAGCCTTATTTTTTCAAATAGTTTAAGTTGTTTCAGTCTATCTAATAAAGAGAACTGTTAGCCTTTTTCAGCCTGTGGATGCTATGAAAAAGTAATTGAGACACTATGAGCATCCTAAGCCAAGAAAGTTTGGAAACTTCCATTCCAGAAAAAAAAATGTCTAAATTTCTCAGTAAGTGGCTTCTTGGGGTTCCTTTATTAGAAAAAAGAAAATACCTTTGCAAATGGAGAACATAGGAAGTCTTAACTTTATTGAATTATTTTCTATTTTCCATAAAGTAGAAGATGTAATAAACTTATTTTTTTCCTTTTAACAAAAGCCTTTTCTTTAGTCCTACTTTGTTTGTTTTTTGCTTGTTTGTTTGTTTTTTGCCAGCTCCTTTGCCTTCTCCTACATCTTAAATGCAGTTTGCCATTTTTGACCTCACCACTTTTTCCCCTTACTATGGGCTATTTAGGATGTTTTATAAGTGTTTGTTATTACAAACAATGATGCAATAAACAGTTTTCCAATTATTTCCCTAGGAGAGATCCCTAAGAGTGAAAATTTTGCTTCAAATTTCAGGTAGAAACATCCGATCTAGATTGACATTGCCAAATTGCTCTAATAAAGGTTTATATCAAAGCTTTAGCTTTATTTTTACTTAACTTCAAGCTTACTTAAGGGTTGAAGACAAAGTAAAAGGAACTCCCATATAATTATTAACCAAATTCACCAATTTTTTGGCATTTAGCCCCATTTGTTTATTATTCTCTTCTCCTCTTTCTCTCTTCTACACATACACTCATACACACACATTATTGATTACTTTTTACAATTCCTTAGTAACTGGAGATCCTTTATCCCTAAATCTTTTCCTGTATATTTCCTAAGACCAGTAGTCACATAATTCCAGTACAATGATCAGGATTAGGATATGGTTTTACAGATATTTATCTGTAATGTATGTTTCTTATTTCCTCCACACTAAATTAAGGTTCTTAAGTTCCATGAGTGAGTCCCCCAGCACCATACACCTTCAGATATATTACACATAGTGAGGACCAAGTTTATAAAGTTTCTCCTGATAACTTCCCTAAGACAAAGAGAAAGGGGCTTTCAGGAGGCACCCTCTACCAAGTTCTAATTTGAGAAGAGGCTTATCAAAATTAAAAAATAAGGAGTAAAGGATATTAGAGTGCAGCTATGTACAAGCTCTAGCATATGCTAAAACTGAATTGAGTACCAGATCGAGTGCATTATGGTTGATTATATTCATGCTACAATTAAAGTAATTACTTAATTTTAAAATTAATGCACTCTAAATATGTTTAATGACTGAAATTAAAATGTGCAATTACAGTATAAATACTTGAAATTATGTTGTAGTGGGTTTATACTAATTACCATGTGTCAGCTGAAACAGCTTTAGTGAACACTTTGCTAAGTGCCCAGTGAAGCTATTCACAGCCCATCTAGCAAAGGTTCTCCTGGACCAAGTGTCACGTGGGAGAAGCCTGCTCACTCCACTTGAGGGTTTGAGCAGAGAAGAAGTTGCCTTTTTTCCTCAATAGCCTTGAAAATTATTTAAGTGGAAAGCTTATACAAAATGCTCAATGCATGAATATTCCATTAACTATTATGAAAAAGATCTTGAAAGCTCCATTTTAAAGGATCATTAAAATATAGCTACAACCTACAATTCTAAATACAGTGTTCTGAAGAAACTGTGACACTGCTGCAATCACTTTTGCGAGTCTACTGACCAAGATTTGCAAATTGCATGAATGGACAGCTGTAACTAATTATAAATAAACTCTAATTCATGTTGCCTTGGCATTAGAAATTTTACCATGCCAGTATAATTTGAGGTATGACTGTTTTGTTTTGTTTTTTTTAGTACATAAAACTTTTGGTAAATACAACTCTCATAAGCAAAAATACAATCCCCCACCATTGATACTTTTGTTAGTACACACTTGCCTTACAGCATTCGGCCCTGTGCTTCAGATTTTTAAGATTCCATCACCTTAAATTCTAGGACTCAGAAGGCTTGGATTGCTTTCCTTTAGTTCTAAAGTCCCCACCTCTTCTCAAACTAACTTGGGCTTGGCAGTGCCCAATTGGATTTGGCATCCTTCCAAACACTAGCCCTTCCCCTTCATGTTTATGCTCCAGTGTATTTCAGACATAATTCAGTCCATATGTTCGTGATTCGTTTACCCTTATGTCATCAGAATATTGTTTGCTTAGAATTACTTGATGCTCAAGTAGTTTTACCAAACTAATTTATATACCATTTTTCTTTAAAATAGAAGAAGGGCTTTTGTAAGCTTTACACAGTAACTAAGGAGAAAAAGTGGTTTTAATTTTAAATCCCTACAGTTCATAGTTTCCTATACCTCTATTTTTAAGCACATCTACCTACTGTCTTAAGACTGCTTGAGCTGCTATAACAAAATATGATAGACTGGGTGGCTCAAACAACAGACCTTTATCTCTTAAAATCCTGGAGACTGGGAAGCCAAAGATCAGGGAGCTGGCTGATTCAGTTCTTGGTGAAAGCCCTCTTCCTATCTTGTAGACAACTGCCTGTTCCTGTGTACTCACATGGCCTTTCCTAGGTGCATGCACATGGAGAGAGGGGAGTCTCTCTCTTTCTCTTCTTAAAGGCTCTAATCCCATGACCTAATGTAAACCTCCCAAAGGCTCCACCTTCAAATGCCATTGTATTAGGATTAGAGCATAAAAATACAAATTTTGGGAGAATACCAACATTCAATCCATGATATCTACAAAATACTAAAGACACATTCTTATTGGATATTGTCAGAATGAGCAGTACTGCAAACATCATATCTATCCTGAAGGTAAATGGAAAGATTTCAACTCTCAGGTGACTATCCTACTGTATTGAGAGGACAATAACACAGGCAGCGAGAGAAGCATTTGACAAAGCAGAACTGGCATGTGCCTGATCAGCATCCAGCCAGTTTTGCCACTAAATAAATGACTGGCTTTGCACATCAGCCTTGTAGAGCATGTTAAGAGTCTATCAAAATTATACTACAACAAAGTGGCAAATTACTACATTTTAGATAGAGGTTTTCTTTAGAGCAGAGGGCAGGGATGCCTAATAAAAGACTTTGGTTCTCTAAGATCAAAGTTTCTTCCTGCAATGTAACCCGCTGATGTCACTTGACTGTCTCTTGCTGTTGGCTTGTAGGAATCAAGGCTGGAGGTGGCCGTGAAAATGCTAATTCTCTGCCTACTGCAATTGCTGTGAGAAGGATGGGCAGGCAGATATTGTGATAAAGCAAACATAACAAACAGTCCAGTGCAGGATTTAGGTGGTCAACGGTGATGAGGATGTCCACTGGTGGTTTTGTCAACTTTGCTAGTTGCTTGAAAATATGCATACAATACTGACTAAATATGCATTTTAAAAGTCTGACTTCAAAATTAGATCAGAACTTTCTAATGAAATTACCAAAGACTTTGAGTTACCTCAGCCCTGTGTAATACTCATTCATTCATAGTATTTCACTCTCTTGATAATTATTGAGCATGTTCTCAGTTAACCCAAAACCTCAGTGGCTTGCTGTCCCTCACAATGCCCCTAGCCTTGAACCTATATTGCATTCTTGCCCAGCTCTCTGCTAGCTGTAACACCTGAAATGGATCAGATGAGAAACATTTAAGGTGTGTCTGAGGGGAAAGAGCAACCAAGTCTAATTCAGAGAACGGGAGCCCTCATCTTAGTTGTTCCACCTATTTGTTCATATAACCAGTTTCTTGAGCACTGATAATTTTAATGCATTTCACCTACATAACAATCCTATTGTTTCTATCTTACAGATGAGGCAAGGTGAGTCAGAGAAGTTAAAGACCTTGTTCAGGGTTACATGATGTAGTTGAGATTGGAGCCCTGCCTTGGGCTGCAACCACTCCTTTCCAAGTGTCTCCCGAGCCTTGTTACTTCATTGAGTCCTTGTGTCTATAACAAGGTTATTTCACATGGATTTCTTTTCATCATCAAATAAAAAACATAGTTTAGAAAGTGTTTTAAATTGTAAAGAATTCCGTAAATGCAGATACAAATATTATCAAGGAATAAAGAATCTTTGAGCTGGCTTTGACAAGTTAAATAAGGCATAGCATCTCATAATAGGAAAGCCTCAGATGAATCTATTTTTATTTAAGCATTAGACATCTATTCTTTTAATAATTACCAATAGTGGTAGTGTGCATATACATTGAGTCACATTAATTTTAAAACTCAGCTGTGAACATAATTATTAGATTCTTTTTACCATGTTTTGATGATGGAGAGAAAGGACACATATAGAAATAAAGAGAAGCCAGAACTGCAATAAAAACATCTTTGCCACACTAATAACACAGCCTAGGACTAACCTGACTTTTGAATTTCAATATATTGTTTCTACTCCTAAGACAACTGCAATATAATAGAGGAACATGGAGACTATCGTTCCTTAACTCAGTGGTTTCCCAAACTGAAAGCCTGTCAAAATGAATATTTAAAAAAAAAACAAAAAACTAAAGAGATTTTTAGGTTTGGGGTCTTCTTCTAAGAGACTATTAAAGAATGGGTTGATAAGACTTGAGCAATCCAGTTTTTAAAAACTCTACTAAGAGATTTTGATAAACAGCATATTTAGAGACCAATGCCTTAATCAAACAATATGTTTGTAATAAAACTTTTATTTTGGACACCACATAATATTTGATGGGAGAAATATTTGTGGTAAGAAGGCTTTTTAAATTATATTATGTAGCTATG
>NW_005364372.1:6298277-6309160 GCF_000412655.1 Myotis brandtii | reverse complement strand
GGAAACTTAGCTCGGTTCCTCTCAGTGAATTAAATCACAGTAATTAAAAATAATATGTCAAATGCTTATGAAACCATTAGTTTGGCTATCCAAAAGTTAATTGTATCTACTATTACAGAAAACAACATAAACTATAAGCTGTCCAAAATGACACTTTTAAAAAAGAAATAGTTAAGATGACTTATCCCTCAAAAAAGAAGTTGATATGACTACTTGAAAAGTTTTTTCCTGTGAAAAAATGTGATGGTGATAATTTACTTTGCATATTAACAAAAGAGGGTAGTTAACAGAACTATTTAATGGTTCCAAGTATAACTGTATAATTTTTGCATTAGAAAACCGATGAATGCTTTTTTGGGGGGAGACATTATTCTGCTTATTTATATTGTTTAAGTCACTTGTATACATAGAGAAAGCAAAGAATGACTTTTCCGTGCTTATGTTTCTGCAGTTTGTTACGGATGAAAAATAGTTTAATTTTGTGTGCTCAGAATAAAAGAGGTTAGAAGGTTACAAATCATGTTTGTATAAGGTATTACAGCATCTCTCTAGTGATGGAAAATTAAACTTACTGATGCATTGACCAAATCAAAACAATGTGCTTACTTTTCTCTCTAGAAAATCTGCAGCCCAAATAGCAATTTGGCTTCTTATTCCTTCACTTAAAAAATACATTTTGATTTACCACAAGTGTCTAATTTAATCAGAGGTACAAACATGTAAATGGTATCTGGTTCTTGTTTCACTGTGTTTTCCGAATTTAAATGAGAAACAGTGAGAAATGCACTTTCAAAAGACATCTATTGTATATTTCCCCAAAAGTGTTTATAAATTTCAAACTCTTTTGCAGCAGTATCTAAAATATAAGAAAGTTTTTATATCAGAATATGAAAAAAATTATCTGACATATGAAAGTCACATCATCCACAAAGAGGTTATAAAAGTGCATGATTCATGCGTGTTTAAAGTAGAAAATATGAAGGTGTGTTGAATCACAAATATTCTCCTGTTCTTACGCTTAAAAATGAACAATGCGCCCTAACCGGTTTGGCTCAGTGGATAGAGCGTCGGCCTGCGGACTGAAGGGTCCTAGGTTTGATTCCAGTCAAGGGCATGTACCTTGGTTGCAGGCACATCCCCAGTAGGGGGTGTACAGGAGGCAGCTGATCAATGTTTCTCTCTCATCGATGTTTCGAACTCTCTATCCCTCTCCCTTCCTCTCTGTAAAAATCAATAAAATATATTTTAAAAATGAACAATGCTAAGAGTTCATGGCTTTTAGATCTTTTTGAAGAGGATCCTATTAAGTGACTATTTAAGGAGTGATAAAAACTTAAATGCAACACATTTGGATCCTTCTTTTCTGGTGGTAAGTTCAAGAACAATGTAGATGAGACTCTCATTCCACTGACCTATCTACCTATATGCGTCCAACCCAGGCTTTCCCTCATGTGTACCCTCTGCATTGCACAGAACCGTGCATTGCTTTGAAGCCAATGCCTACCTCAGAAAGGGTTTATTGGGAGGTACATGTGCATAAAAAATCATTAATATGGTGATCACTTATTCTAAGAACCAGAGATGCTCCAAATGGGTTACTATGCCATTGAAATTATTCTAAGATACTATTTCCACCTCTCATTTTGTCCAGTATTTAGAAGTTTCACAATACACTGTTGTTGGAGAGGCTTTGAAAAAACCTGTGCTTTCATTAATGGCTGATGTGCATTCAAAATGGATCAACGCCACTGAAAGGGAATTTTGCAATAACTATAAAAAAATATATATTCATTTTCCCATTGCAGTATCCTTTGAAAAACTCTTAGATATACACTGCCAAAAAATAATAAAGAATACACAGACAAGGCTATTTATTGCTGCCAAAGATTGAGATAATCCAAATGTCCAACAATAGTGAACTGTCTGAATAAACCATGATACATCCCACAATGTACTGTTCAAATGTAATCAAACAAGGCAGATCTCTATAAGTTTCTTCAAAATGTCTCCAAGATATATTACCAAGTAAAAAGAGTAATGTACAAATGTACAAGATTATTCTTATCGTATGAAATTTTTGTGGAAAGGAATAAAAAATATAATTATATGTACACACACATACACGCATTTGCTTTTTACTTCCCCCCTCAAAAATAAATAGTGTGGTGAAGGCCTGGGGTAGGGAGAGAACCAGGCTAGGGGAGGGGGGCTAAGAGGGGAAAATGGGGTGAATCTCTAACCTTTAAATAAATAAATAAATAAATGAAAAAAGTTAAAAAAATTTTAAAGAAGCAATTGAATTTTGAAATAATAATTAGTAAAAAGTTTATGCAGATGGGGAAGGACAGATGTAGGTGTATAGACATGTGGGATATATGAAAGCAAATTCTCTCTGAATATACTTGGCCTTATAGTTTTGACTTTGGATGGAAATGTTTCATCTAATTAAGAAACAAAGTTAAAATTGTGAAAATCAAAGCTTAGAAACTGAAAACAATTAACAAGTGTTTTCACTTAACTCAAAACTCTATTAATAAAAATAGCAAAGAAGTCTTATTTCTAGAGATTTTAAACAAAAACGTTAGAGTTTTTATACCTAATGGAATATATACAAAGGACAAAACTGGTTTCAAGGAGTTTTCCCTATTCTGGTGATTAGATTAATTCTATATTTAGTATTTCATTTTGCATTTAAAATAAATTTTATCAAAACTACTCAGTAAGAATAAAATGTAAAGAACACATGAGAGGCAGTACAGTGTTTGAAGTCTTGTAGTTCACAAATCTAAGTTCAAGTCTCAGGTTTTGGATGACTGATTTAATCCACTTATCCTCTCAGGGCATGCATTTTCTCCTCGGCTAACTGAGGGTTTTAAATCAAATGATCTAAGTGTTCTAAATTCACCATTCTGTAATTAGATGGCCCAAGTTTATTTTTTCTCACCTCTCCCAAATTCCCTGATCCTTTGCACCCTTTGCGACTAGAGATCAACTGCAGCCAGCCCTGCCCCTCCTCCTCCATTTCCAAACATTCTTTCACTAACCCTCCCCCATCACACACACATTCTGCCCACATGGGTGAGTGCCAGAGTCAGGACACTGGGAAGCAATTTATAATCATATATACTGCTGCTGTCACCTCGCAGAGAGAGACGATTTATAATAAACAATGGACCTCTTAAAATTATCAAAGCAGTGGTCCTCAGCTCCCAGGGTCAGTTCTCCAGAGAGTCACTGATGGTTTCAAGGGTCTGGCTAACATTTGCATCCTGCGCTGCCTCCTCATAAAGTTCCCTCTCATCTCTTTCCCTGGATTCTGTAAGGGCCACCCTAGGAAATGCCAGGGCAAATCATTCCAAGGAATAAATGATGTACTGCAGAAAGGAAGACTTCAGTTTGGCAACTAAGTTGCAAAACAATACTTTAGGTAAGGAGATGTTAGGTAGGCAGAAACAAAAATGTGGAAAGCAAATCAGGCAAATTTATTTAGAGAAACAGAATTCTTTTCTTTTGATATGTAGTCACAGTGACAAGTCAGAGCAAAAACAACACTAAATTCAATGCATGATCTGTGTTCACACTGAGCCTCATCATGAGTTAGATTTCTGACTCTGTGCTAATAATATAGATTTAAATTTAGGGACATAACATGATAACAATAGAAATTTCCCTGACAAACCTCCCTTTACCTGTCCATGCCAGTGCCTTAGGCCCACCATCATTAGTGTTCTTTTTGGAATCGAAGCGTTGCTTTAGAAAAACAGAACAAATTAGAGCTAAATTGGCCCATTACTTTGAAGACATTCATTTATTCTCTCAACTTATTTACTGGTATTCATTCAGTTATCTGCGGCCAGTTGGAAGGTATACCTGTAAATCTGGGATCGAGACCATCATCAAACGAACTGCCAGTGCTAAACATCCACTGGGTCATTTACTCTCACAGCCATCTTGATGGGGAGGATTTATTATGATTTTACAGATGGAGAAAAATAGGATAAAAGAAGTTTAAAAATTATCCTTGAACATACAACTTAAGTGACAGAACAGGGATTTGAAGCCAGATTTGATTATTCTGTCTAGTATTTATTATTGATTTCATAATTGAATTATTTTTCAGAATATCACTCAAATGTTGCATTTGAATATTATAGAAATAGACTTAACATAACAATAAAACATTTCTGGTTTATACAATGTGAAGCAGGGCATGCAACAAATATAAACACTGACTACTATTCTCTAACTGACAATATGACAAAATTTTTCTAAAATCATTAATACAAAGGGAAATACATTTCTTGCTTCCATTTAAAAATATCAATAAAAGTCACATTACAGTTTCTTGTGTAATAAATAAAATAAGCATGCTTTTATTTTTCATATTACATATGGAAACTGGTATAGTTTTAAAAATCACATTTTTTTCAAGTCCTTTCCAAAGCATCATAGAGGCAATTCCACTCAATTTATGTAAAAGTCCTCTAGTCCTAGTAGAAACGTAGGTATCTATCTGAGTACCAGCAGAGGGAGTGGAAATACAAGAAGAATATGTTTTGGGGATGAAATATAAGAAGACATTTTAAAAGGCAATAGTAAAAAAAAAAATAGGCAAGGCAATAGTCAATTTTCTGACCCAGCACACTAACTGCAAAAAATCATGCTTTAATGCATAAATTTTAGTGTAAACATCATATCTTCTCTATCCATCCCCAGTTGAATGCATCAACATTTGTAACTAGAAAGTTTATAAGGACAAAGATGAGGATAGAAGAGTTAGTGCCATTACCTTCCAAAGAACATTTGATATTTTCCAACCCTGGGTTTCTCTGATGGTTTCTACAGAGCCACGTGTTAATAAGGGAGGCTTTAATCTGTAAAGATGAATTTCAACCTCAAAACCCCCACTGGTTTTAATGGGAGTGACACAGATAACATGCCACAACAGACTTTGGAAAGGTACCCCTGAGTGTCCAATTATTTTAAGTGCTTTTCCTATTCACTGTCGCTCAACTGACCATAGTGGATTTATTTGGCAATAACATTCCTCTGACATGAACTTCCGGAGGAATTGCTCCATAATTCAACCCTAGTTAATGTTGCCTTAAAAATTAAGTGTTTCCGTAAGTTTTAAATAGATAACAGTACTTTCTAACAACTACATTCTTGAATACAAGTATATCACTTAGACAGAGTTAAAAAAAAAATTGGCAAGAAAGATTTTTCCTTTTCTAGTTAAAACGGAAAAAAAAAAGTATGAGAAAACATCCTGTCATAGGTCCCAGAAAAAAATCCCCAACCTGGAACTGGAGATGTAATCATTTTTTTAAATATTGCCTCAACAAATGCAAAATACTCAGTTCAATATTTATCTTTTTAAAAAGATGATCAAATTTTTAGTACTATTTGTAATCACTTTTCATTCTACTCTGAAGTGTTTTTCTAGGATTATTATGTGTTCCAAGTCCTCAATTTTATAATGTCAGTTCTAATTTCATGATTATACATGGCATTAATCCAGTTCCCAAGTATGATCTCCAGTGGGCACAGACCTGCACCTCTGGGTTTATGCATGCTCCAAACCAAACCCCCTACTGCTCGACCGCTACATATTTTTATGTAATAATGAAGATACCAGTGAATGGAAACCTTTCATTATACTCAAAATAAGAGTGTCTATTTAAATAACAGGAAAGACTGTTCACTTTTCTTTTTGTTCTTCTCGAGGTCACTGGGATTTATGAGCGGCAGAGATGATGGACCATACAATCAAGTGAGAGTGAGACACAGACCTGGTATTCATATAAGATAATATAAAGCTAACATGTGTCTGTCTGGTTGAAATGCAGTCAATAACTTAGGAGAATTTATAGGTATCTGTGCTTACTCAAGACTACAACTAAAATTACTCTCTGCGACTTCAACCAAGCAGGAGGATGTTATTTCTGTATCGGTCAATGAACACAAGGATTATGTCACTCTTCTTTCCAATTGTGTGTGTGCGTTTGTATGTAACTAAAACAAATAAAAACAGACAGCAGGTGTCTGATTGTGCTATAGAGCATCAAGGCCTTGAATTTTTGTTCCTGGGGACAAAGTGGAGTTAATGCGAACATAATACCTATAACTATTTCTATAAAAATTAACTGATGTCAAATCCCTATGCAGTTGTAACTTTAAAATATTTGGGATAATTCCCATCTCTTCATGATTTTCGGAAATATTTTTCTTGCTTAAATTATTAATAACAGAGACAGTCTAAGAAGTCCAAATAGACTCTTTATATCTGTTTTCAAAGAAGAAAAGTAAAACAAAAATGACTATCAGATGAGCTTTCTGATGACTTTTTAAAGCTTAATAGCTTCAGCATGATACAAAATTCGGTATTTTAAAATGAAGTGTCCACCTACATACTTGGTAAGCTGCCAAAATCTAGACTGCCACAATGGCAAATTTTAAAAAGAACTGGAAAAACACAATTTTAGTCTTATGAAGATCAACATTATCTAGAAGGAATACTTGTTTTCATTTAAACTGTGATTTGTCTCACTTTTATTAAATTCAAAATTAAAGTTATATTAACTAAAGTTACTTAAAAAAGACACTTTGAGCTCAGTGACTTGAATTTACCTCAAAATTTCTAAGGATGAACTGAGTGAAGTTATAGTAGTTAAGCATTTCTGTGCCAGGAACTGAATCCTATATAATAAAGGCTAATATGCAAATTGACTTAATGGCAGAACAACTGGTCACTATGATGCACACTAACCACCAGAGGGCAGATGCTTAATGCAGGAGCTGCCCCCTGGTGGTCAGTGAGCGCCCACAGGGGCTCCTGGCAGAGCGGGCCTAAGCCGTCAGTTGGACATCCCCCGAGGGCTCCCGGACTGCGAGAGGGCGCAGGACAGGCTGAGGGACCCCCCAAATGCATGAATTTCATGCACCAGGCCTCTAGTATAAATGATATAAAGGAAGGCAATCACTATGATTTTCACTTTATAAATGAGGAAACTGAGGCAAAAAGAGGTTAAGAAACTTGCCCAAGTTGCACAAATTCTATGTGATAGAGATGGGATTCAAACTCCAGGAGCCAGATTCCAGTCTATGCTTCTAACCAGTACTATACTGGCTCTCTATGACAGTGTTTATGGCACTGCTGTCTCCAGTGTCCATATGCTTGTGTTCCAGTCATCTGCATTACTCCCAGAGCACTGATGGAAAACTATAGATAATGCTCTGTGGCGTGTTTTAGTCTGTTATTGTTCTGAACCTTAGTTTGCTATTTACTTCCATGTCTTTGTTTGTGTAACAAAAAAAAAATGAAGGCAAGTTTCACAAACAATATTTGGCCATAATATTGACCTGGAATAATATCCTTTATCTGTATGTTAACTAAAATATCACTAGTTACAGAAACTGCTAGAGAGCATAAAAAATAAAAAATTCAGATAATATTGGGAGAAGAAAACGGAGCCAAATCTCAGAACCTATGAGTCTAGATATAGATAGAAATAAATCCTATATAATAAAAGGCTAATATGCAAATTGTCCCCTCCAGAGTTTGACCGGGACACCGGGAGTTCGATCGCTTGCTACAATATGCGCTGACCACCAGGGGGTGGTGCAGAACATGGCAGGTGACCAGCAGTCGCGGCGGGGCACGGAGGGAGCAAGGGAAGGAGGAGGCTGGGTGGCGGGAGGTGGGGAACCGTGTGGTGATGACACATGGGTGGTGAGGGAAGGAGGAGGTGGGGAGGCAGGGAACTTGATCGCTGGCCAGGCCTAGGGAGCCTACTTGTGCATGAATTCCATGCACCGGTCCTCTAGTATTATAATAGATATGTAATACAGTAGACATATTACATTAATATTTCATTAAAAAACAAAAGAGTGAGAACTCTTATACTATGAAGTTAGGCAATATATCATAGCACACACTTCCTCCTAATGTTAAGAAAAACTAACTTTCCATAAAATGAGTAAAAGGATGATGGTCTCATATAACGGAGATTTGACCGGATCACTTAAAAAGGAAATCAAATTTCTGTCAGATTTATTAAAACAATGCTTCTTAAAAAAGAAACAAAAAAAAAGAAAAAGATAACATTTCAGACACTCAAGGAAAGAAAATGTGAGCCAAGGATTTTATATGTAGCTAAACTGACTTCCAAGAATAAAAGCCAAGGACAAACTGTTATCAGCATACAAAAAGTCAAGAAATATTGTTCCCAGAGGAATCTACTAAAGAACAAACTTCATAAAACCATAATGATTGGAGAGACATTGATTAAAGGACTGGCTGCATAAATAGCAGTGCTAACCTCACAAAAAAGAGCAAATGTATAAAGGTATACCACTCCTGACAAAAAAATACAATACCACTTATAAAGTGATCTTGTCCCCCAAATCAAACTTGAATCTTATCTATACTCTAAAGCTTACCAATAATTAATAGAAAGTAGAGGACGGCAAAATACTAGTATGTTAAGCTATGCTACAGGGCTACAATCAGCAAAACCAAGATAGGGGTGTGTGTGTGTGTGTGTGTGTGTGTGTGTGTGTGTGTTAAGGAAAGGCATGATTTCTTCAGCAAATTGCAAGGAAAAAGAAAAGAAGAAAGAAGTGGCACTTATGGTAAAAGAAGATTTAACATTTTAATAAAGCAACCATTGCAATGTAAGGACTTATTGCACCTTATTAATAATCCAAGGTGCAAAAATGTTATGACATTTGTGAGACAATGAGAAATTTAAATATTAAATGGCTAGCCCATGATAATGAGCAATTCTTTTAACCATTTTTTATATGTGACATTAGTCAGGTAAATATATAAAATAAAGGGGAGCCTGGTTGACATAGCTCAGTGGTTGAGCATTGACCTATGAACCAGGAGGTCGCAGTTTGATTCCTGATCAGGGCATATGCCTGGGGTTTCGGGCACAATCCCCAGTATGGGGCATGCAGGAGGCAGCCAATCAATGATCCTCTCTCATCATCGATGTTTCTATCTCTCTCTCCCTCTTCCTCCCCTTTCCTCTCTGAAGTCAATAAAAATATATTTTAAAAAAGAAAAGACAGGGGAAAGGCTTATTCTTAAGATATATGAAATTATTAACAGATCAAATGAATGCATTGACACAATGTGAGGCTTGCATCACACAGATTTTGTGGGTATGGATGTGGGTGTGAAACGGGAAGGATAAGTCATGGGGTGATGTGTTGGAGTAAATGATGGGCCATAGGTGCCTATTTCTGTCTTTGCTAAAAACTCACCATAATAGAAATTAAAATGAAATAAAGACATTTTCAAAGAAACAAAAGTTAGTAGAATTCATTACTTACAGATCTGTGTTAAAAGTACCACAAAAGTAAGTTTTCAAGAAGGAAAAATTATCCCAGATAAACACACAATAATGCAGGAAGGAAAGTCCCTAGAAAAGGTAAATTAGTGGATAAACCTAAATGAATACTGTTTAAGATAATAATAATAGTCTTGTGGGTTGAATTACATATAGAGTTAAAATACCTGACAAAAACTGAACAAATGTTTGGAAAAGAATTAATGGAAGTCGTCTGTGATCCTTGCATTTTCTGGGAAGTAGTAAAAGCACTAATTTATATTTAACTGTGATGAATCAAGGATGCAAGTTGCATCTGTAGAGTAACCTCTTATCTTTGGAAGATTAGAGACAATGGTGATTGATTTGTTTGTATTTATAAACAGTCAAACTATTGAAATGCATTCCTTTGAGGCAGCTGCTCCTTGCAATAAACACCCTCTTTTGTCTTGCTGGTATGTCCATTTGGGATGAGTAATAAACATAGGAAACTAAAACTGAAGAGATAAAGAATACGGTAACAAGGTTGAACTCAACCCCATCAACAAGGGAAGTTACAAATGCCAATGAATGCCCTCCAAGAACGCCAACACAAGACTGAAGGAAACCCATGCACACCCCAACCAAGAGCAGATTCTTTTCACTTTGACCCCTCACCCATACTAGGCTCAACTTAGTCTAGAAATGTTTGTTAAAAATTGACAATTTTTTTGGCTTATTTCTAATTCTTTGTGTCATGTAAATAATAATGATCATTTAACATACAAATATAGCTCACTGCATTCCATTCAGGTAAATGAAATTAGATCTGGAAGAAAGTTTCTAGATAATTTAGTTTCTTTCATGAACATGGATGAATAACACAGACACTAATGCTAAAAACTGGCATAACAACTTAGCCTATGTGGAACTTTAGAAGGCACGCATGTAAGGATGGTTATAATTGCACTGCTTTTAATTGCATAGACTTTAACACAGAAATGACCTCATTTGAGCCTCATGACAATCTAAGGAGGTAAAAGGGGGATAGTGTTATTATATCAAATTTAGAGGCTTTGAAAGAATAAGTAACTTACTTATGGGCAAAGAGATACTACTGATTAAGAAAAGGAAGTGAACATACAAATAATTTAAATAAGCTAAATAGAACTTATTTTATTGCCATATGCATCCGTCATCCAAATGTCTCACACTCAGAATGACTCAGTACTTAATGCTTTTTGAATTTACCAATCTCTGTGTTGTCTTTTAAAAGAAAATTAGCAAATGACTAATGTCTCTCATTACAAATCACTATGATGAACTTTGATATTTCTTTTTCAACTGAGAATTATATTAACTAGGGATCTGCCTACACACTGAGGTCAGTGTCCCCAGACAATATTTTCTAAGATTTTTTCTATTTTAATAATTTTCATCTATTTAGAATTTTTTAGGAGTAATGTTAGGAGTATCTGCAAAGACTATGACATCTTAGAGAAATAATAATCTTCAACAAACTGGAGACTGTTATCAGTTTATTTTATCCTTTCTTTTATAGTTTCC
>NW_005364372.1:6270171-6297733 GCF_000412655.1 Myotis brandtii | reverse complement strand
GTTGGTGAAGAGATGAGTTGGTGAAGAGATGAGATCTACCTTACCTTTGGGGATTTCAGCCTAATCGATAGGGTCCCCATCTTTGGCAGACCCTGGGTCTTACTTCCAGCCCCTAGTCCCTGAAGGCAACCAAAACACCACTCATTTTCACAGCAACTTCTACAGGACTGCCACATGCCCACACTTTGAAAGTGGATTAGAGTATTACTTTAATTTTCCATATCCTTACTGTCTTCAAGATTTAGCTTGGTGATTCCTCACTATTTTGGCAACTCTCTGAAGCTAGGAAGACAGTTTTTATATTTCATTCAGCAGTTTTAGTTTCCCTCAGAGAGGAAGTTAGTCCAGTAACCTGGCCTATTATTAATAAAGCAGGAATCTCAGCAGAACTGGAAATCATTGATCACGCCCTTCTTGAAACACTTTCTTCATTCTCCTTAGGGACCCTGCACCACACCCTCCTGTGAGTTTCCCAGTCTAATTTGCTGCTTCTTCCTGGTAAACCAAACACAAATAATAAAACAGCACAGGGCTCAGGTTTTACAGTGTCCTCGCTCTGTAGACTTGTTCCTTTAAATCCCAATCACTTCCACAGCTTTAAATACCATCAATATACTGAAGATGTACTCATTTGTGTCTCTAGCCTGGGCTTTTTCCCTGAAAGTGCCTTTTACCCAACTTCCTCCTTGACATTTTCACCTGGTCCAATAAGTATCTCAACTTTGACATGTTGAAAATGGAATTCATGAACTCCACCTGGCTCCTTAAACCTACTGACCCTGCTTCTCTTGACGACATATTCAGAAGTAAAAATAACTGTGATTTCAACAGCACACCAGTTGAAATCACAGTCATAAAGAGAAGGAATATATGTATCATTCCTGAAGTAGTTATTTAGAGCACTCTGTTAAGAAAGATGGTATGGTTTCAGTGAGACCAAGCACCTTACAGTCTGCAATTCTGGGATTCCTGGAATATTATCACATCCTTGTTATATATATATGAACAATAATAATTAAAACAACTATCATGGCTATGGGGTTTATTGTGTGCCATAAATTGAACACATAATTATTTCATTTAATCCCACAACACTTTGAAAAGTATATAATAACACCCACTTTACAGGAAAATAAATTGAGATTCAGGGAAACTAAGTGTTATTATAAGGTCACAGTAATTAATAGATGGCAGAATCAGAATTTGAAATCAGAAGTATCTGTCCTTAAAACTTCTCCTTTTATTCTCTGTGTGAAACAGCCTTTATGAAAAGGAAGGGCATCTAAAAACTAGGAACAGGCCTGGCCGGTGTGGCTCAGTGGTTGAGTGTCAAACTATGAACCAGAGGGTCACAGTTTGATTTCCAGTCAGGGCACATGCCCAGGTTGCTGGCTCAGTCCCCAGTAGGGGATGTGCAGGAGGCAACAAATCAATGATTCTCTCTCATCAATGATGTTTCTATCTCTCCCTTCCTCTCTGAAATCAGTAAAATATATATTAAAAAGAAAATAAATAAAAACTAGCAAAGGGAATAAATGAGTGTCTTAAAATAGTACAGGAGTATGTAAAAATGCTTTTACATTTTGAAAAAATAACTGTCACATGCAGAGCTACTTAATGTCAGAGATAAGAAAGGAAACAGTGCTGATGGTATATTTTGCAAGAATAACTAAATTAACCCTTCTATCCAACATCTCTCCCTAATGGCCTTTAGAGGCATTGGATGAAATATAGATACTTTCCCTGAGGTATGTCAAGTTTTGTCATCTTGCTCACTCTCTCTCCCACCCGACCCATCACCCTTCTGTTAAGAGGGGGAGGCTGTTCTGGGAGATGAGGGAGGCATTGCTGCCCTCCATGATGCCTGAACACCTTATTCAGTGTTGGACTCCTCTTTCTGCTGTTGCCTCACTCACAACTTCCTCCCACCACCTGCCTATAACAGGAGAAATGCAAACCCTACAGAAGTAGTTCCTCCCTTGGGTGCATTTACAAAGGATAAAAAAAGGAAGTGCTGTGACTTTTTAAATTTCTCTTCCAACACAAGGACTCACTTGCTGCCTGCTTATGCTCTGGAGACTATTACCAGGCTTTACCCTGGGGTCCAGCTCTTGTGCATTTCCACTGACAACTTTCTCTTTATTAAAGTTTGGCTACTGAATTCATTTTGAATTTACTTATTATCTGAGCAAGTTCTCATACTTTTATCTTTGGACATCATTTTTCTCTCCCGAACTACATGAGATTCAGAGAAACACAAAATCCAAATAGCTTTTTTCCTCTCCTTGGTTCAGTTGTATGTTGGAATTCAGCCAAAGAAACGTCAACTTCAAATCCCAGAGCCCTTTAAAATTCCCAAATTAGGATGTGTTTTGTTGTCATTCCCATGGATGTATAATTTGGCTTCTAAGTAGCACACAAGGCATGGTAACCATGTAGAACATAAAAGAATATTTTGTTGTATATGAATGAATATTTGAATGAGGGCAATATCTATCCTAAATTGGAATATTCCAATATTGCACTACCATGGCTTTCTCATGTAGAAAAAACTCTACTCTTCTTGCTTTATATTTAAAGATATTATTAAGATTAGTTCATAGGAGAATTAAGAAATATACTGCTAAAAGATGGCATTGTTCTGTAGGATTTAGAAGCAATTTTACAAGTAATTTTGCTATTTTTCTTCAATTGTATTTTTCGGCCTGCAGTAACTTGGAATATTCACAAGCTATTTATTAGTCCCAGTATAGATAAGTAAGATAAAAAGCAGTCTATTTCCATTTTATGGTAGAAATAAATTCATCAAAAACATTCAAGCATTAACATTTTAAGGATAAAGAATTATCATATTGAGTCATCATTTGATTTAATTCAACTTATTATCTTTTATGAATTGGCTTTACACATATAAGAATTTTTAAAGCACTGTTGAATAGTTTAGAGAGATGGAAAAGTATTTCTTTCTTTGAAAATCTTTAAAAATCAGACTGCAGTTGATAGCTAAGTTATGTTTACTATTTACAACTTCCTCTAAAGATACAGGTATTGCATTCCATGTCTTTTAAAATGTAACCTTATACTTCTGTTGAGCACACATCTGGACTTTTAGCCCAACTCATCATTTCCTTCTGTATGTCCAAAACCTGTCAGTCATTTCAGCCGAGATTCAGCCCTGGAGAGAACTGAAAAAGTTACATCCCTTTTTGGTCCTGGTTTTATAAACTCTTCTTTACCTTTTCCCCAGGATATCAGTAAGTATAAAAATAAGCAGTCTGAATTCCATCTGGCTCTGGAGAAAGGAGCCCAGGGTGACCAGGGCCATGTGCTTCATTAACATTTGCTTTTATAGAATGAAGAACAAAGCCTTCATATGGAAGAACAGACACTGACTGTCCACACAGTTATAAAACAAGCTTTTTTTTTTTTTTTGCAAAGTAAATACAATTTGAATATAGGAAGCAGGAAGCTTGAGCACCAATGAGGCATATATGTGCTTTCAAAACATAAGTCTCTGACACTCCATAACATTAAAATATTCAACTGCTCAACAAAAAATTATGATTAGCCTCACAATCATTAATTCAAATTTCACTGAATCACAAGAAGAATTTAAAATATTATAATTATACTTCAAGAGTTTAACACATCATCAAATGAATAAAATAAATACAATAAAATAGAAGATGCCTGACTGGTTTGGCTCAGTGGATAGAGCGTCAGCCTGCGGACTGAAGTGTCCCAGGTTCGATTCCAGTCAAGGGCATGTACCTTGGTTGCGGGCACATCCCCAGTAGGGGGTGTGCAGGAGGCAGCTGATAGATGTTTCTCTCTCATTGATGTTTCTAACTCTCTATTCCTCTCCCTTCCTCTCTGTAAAAAATCAATAAAATATATTTTTTTAAAAACAGAAGAGAATTATTGTTGTTAATAAATTTAGCCTAATGGTGTGTGGTGTGTGTGTATTATGTGTGTTATATTTAACTATACATGTATGTACTAGATTATTTCATGTTTAAATGCATTTATAAATGTTTTATATATGTTGTTGTATGCCTATGTGCATGTGTGTGTCTTTGTTATGTGTATGTGAATATATTTATGCTTTTATTAAAACACACAGGAAAAATAAAGTGAAGCTACAAAAATGGTTAACTATACGGTGTGGTTGCAATAAAGTAGAAGAGGGATACGAGAATAATATTGCATTGGGAAGGTGGGGGAGCCCCACTTTATCGTTATGTAACTTAAGCATTACATTCAAAAAGCACCAGCTTGGCTCAGAGGTTGAGAGTCGACCTATGAACCAGGAGGTCATGGTTCCATTCCGGATCCCTCATCAAGGCACATGCCCTGGTTGTGGGTTCGATCCCCAGTGTGGGGCATGCAGGAGGCAGACAATCAATGATTCTCATCATTAATGCTTTTATCTCTCTCTCCCCCTGTCCCTTCCTCTCTGAAGTCAATAAAAATATATTTTAAAAAATTTGACACCTTAACAACCAAATCACTAAATTTATTTTTTCTTACCAAAATATTTGAGGATTTGTACATGTTAATACAAGCTAAAATATGTAGATTGGATATATGTATTGATATATGCTGTATTTAATGAAAAAATTAAATTTCATGAGAGGCTAAAAATTGGCAAAGCCCATAGACTCTGAGATCAACAGCCTTGCATCAAACTATCTAGGCTCCAGCACAACAGTCTGAAAGTTGGACAAATTACTTAAACTTTGTTTTAGTTTCTTCTTTTATAAAAATGCTGTGACAGATATCATCACCTGGTTGTTTTAATTAAATACAAAAATCTATGAGAAACACTTAGAAGCACTGAGAACAAACTCAGTAAATGTTAGTCTTTATTAATATTATTTCAAAAAGTGACAGGTTTTCTATGCCTAATAGGATAAGAAGTTCTGGTACTTATTGGGCCTTAACAGATTCACAAATGTTTGTTTTTTTGTGTGTGGGGTCTTTTTGTTTGTTTGTTTGTTTGTTTACTATATCTAGTTCAGATAGAGTAGATATAAAATCTGGAATCCTATAGAATTTAAAGATGGCAAGAAGACTTCTTATTGACTATAAACACCTCCTTAAACTTTAGTGAATTCAGTGTTCATCTGTGACCCAGAAACGTTAAGCAAAACCCCTGAGAGTGGTATCTTTTAGTTCTTCCTACTGAAGGTTTTGATCGGTGTATACACTGAAGTATGCCTTTCAAGTCACTGAAAAGGTGGTGGGTACTTAAGATCCTACTAATATATATTGTCATTAAGAGGATTTACCCTTATGTTGTGGTTATATATATTTTTTACATTGAAATATTTATTCCATTCTCATAATCAATTCCTTTCCTTGACATTAATAATTGCATCTATCCTTTTTCATATAATTCTATCTATCCTTTTTCATATTCCAGTTTTCGACTGATATGTAGTCAAAACAATTAAGCTATGATGGTAACTTAATGTGCTTATTTAACCATGTGGTTTTATTCTTAAATTATATGACTGCTTTCACTATTCCTTTGTAGTAAAATTTTAAAATTTGTTTTACAGGTCTTTGCTACACATGTGATTTATATATTACTGCCTCTGCTAAATATCCTCTCTCAGACTCATTTACATTATTTTCTGCTTCCTACTTGTTTGCATTTACGCTCTACCTGCAGTTCACTATGTCCTTTAACTTAAAGTCAGTTTGTTTGTTTTTCCTAAGCAATTTTATCACCATAGTGGAACCCATCAAATTCTGCATATTGGCATATTTTCCCCACTATATTCCTAAATTACTATAGAAAAAGAGATCACTGCTCATGAAATCTCATACTGATGCAATAAGATTTTCTATTGTTTTAACTACCACCAAGTACCACCTGCACATCTTACGAAGTTTTCTGGGGCTTGTCTGTACTGTTTCTGTAATGGATGGTCTGAGCACTTCACTCAGAGGACATATACTCTTCCTTCAAACAGCTCCAAGGCACAGAGTAGGCGCTGAACATTTGTTTTAAAACTTGATGCAGCATAAGCTTTATATTGTGAAAATATATAGCAGTGTGTTTTTTTTTAAATTAAGATTTGTGAATTTTGAGAGGAAAAGGACATATACATACTCTAGAAATGCCTACCACACAAAATTACATGTTGGAAAGCATTCTATGAAGTACAAGGATTTAAACTGTTAAAAAAGGCCAAAGTTAAATTATATATTAAAGAGAAGAAAAAACTCTGTTACAGTGATTTTTAAAAATTGTTTAAATATATTTTTATTGATTTCAGAGAGGAAGGGAGAGGAAGAGAGAGAAACATCCTATATAATAAAAAGACAATATGCAAATTGACTGTCATGCCCTCGCACAAGATGGCCACCCCCATGTAGTCACAAGATGGCCGCCACAAGATGGCTGGCAGGGGAGGGCAGTTATGGGAGATCATGCCAGCAGGTGAGGGTGGTTGGGGGTGACCAGGCCAGCAGGGGAGGCAGTTGAGGGGGACCAGGCCTGCAGGGGAGCAGTTAGGCGTCGATCAGGCAGGTTAGGGGGCGACCAGGCTGGCAGGAGAGCAGTTAGGCATTGATCAGGCTGGCATGGGAGTGGTTAGGGGGTGATCAGGCTGGCAGGCAGAAGTGGTTAGGGGCAATCAGGCAGTCAGGCAGGCGAGTGGTTGGGAGCCAGCAGTTCTGGATTGTGAGAGGGATGTCCAACTGCCACAGGGATCAGGCCTAAACCAATTGGGCCTAAACTGGCTGTTGGATATCCCCCAAGGGGTCCCAGATTGGAGAGGGGGCAGGCTAGGCTGAGGGACACCCCCCCACACACACATGCACAAATTTCATGCACCGGGCCTCTAGTCAATGATGAGAGAGAATTATTGATTGGCTACCTGTTGCATGCTCCCTACTGGGGATGGAGCCTGCAATCTGGGCATGTGCCCTGACCAGGAATTGAACTATGACTGCCTGGTCCATAGGTAGATGCTCAATCACTGAGCCATGCCGGCTGGGCTGTTACAGTAATATTTTTTTTTCAAGTAATTTTCTAGGTTCTGGAAAAGAGATTTCAATTTGTAAACTGAAAAACATTTAGAAAAATTACATTTAATTAAGATGAGAAGGTAACAAACTTTAAAATATAGATAAAATGTAAAAATTCTAATAAATTTCCTTCTCAATAAGAATGTGAACTCCATCACGGCAGCAATTTTTATTTGTTTACTGCCACATTCCCAGAAATTAGAATTCCTAGAATATAGTATATACTCAATATCTGATAAAAACCAGAATGCCTACTTAATAGTGTTGTTCTGGGATTTAAATAATATAATGTGTTATATTATCACTTAGTGGAGTACCAAGCAATAAAAATAAGCATTAATTCAATAGTAGTAATACTTAAATAGTATTATCAATATACCAGTCACTTTCTTAAGTTTTGACTCATTTAAGTTTTAGTAAAAATCCTATGAGATGTGTAGTGTTATTAGTTCCCTCATCAATTAAGTAGAATAATAAGACAGAAATTAACCTGCCCCAAATCTCAGGTAATAAGTGACAATACTAGGAGTTGAACTCAGTAACCTGGCTCCAGAATATATGTTTTTTGTTCTTTTAATCACAATATTGTTGCTTCTCCAATGGCTTTCATTGATAGGTGACTTTTAATTAATAGTATTACTATTAATACTATTACTAGTATCATCATCTCAGATATAATGAATTTTAAACAGAACTCCATTTGGCTTTTATACACACTACTTTGAGAAAAGTTGGTTAGCATATTAAAATATTTGTAAATTTACAAATTAGTGACAATGATGGGAGTTTCTATTGTCAGTTTTAGAATTAACTTTATAAACATCTTTGCATTTTCTCTGTCATTATTGTAACTAATTGATAATGTCTAATATCTATAGTGGAATGAACAATCAATGTCCTGATCTGTTATTAGCCAAGCTATTTCAGGTGCCCAGTAAAGGGCTGGTATAAGATAGGTGGTCATTAAATCTTTGCTGAAAAAAATAACTCATGAATGAGCTATGTATGAATGACAAGTTTATAACTGTGGAAAGAAGTTTTTAAGTTAGGTGATGATTTCTCCAGGAATCTTCACTTAGTGTATTCTCTTAGTACTTCACAGAGAAGTCTTGCTCATTATGCTATTTTAATATGCTAACATTAAATTCAGGCACAATTATAATTATTTACTAAATGAAAAAGAATAGAATTCCACTTGTTTGAATTTTTGAGGTGTAAAATTATTATTCTCTAATGTTTTTCCCTCCCGTGCCCATTTTAACACCCCTAAATCTTCAAAGAAGCCTCCATCTAGCTTGCTTAGAGTTTATCTATCCATTCATTCATTCATTCATTCATCCATTCACTCATTCATTCAACTTTACTCAGTTCCTATACTCTTAAGGCATTTTTTTATTTAGACTTCCTTACAAAAGTGGGAGGTAAATAAAATCAACAAAATCTTTCTGAGAGACATTAATCCCAAAGTTATGTGTGTGCTAAATAGATATACTTACACACACACACACACACACACACACACACACACACACACGTTACACACCTAGATCTCTTGAAACCAATTTCAACGTTCTCTCTGCTATATAGCCAGCAAGAGTACTAGGTCCTTGCACTAAAAGAAAAATAGGCATGTTCTCTATCTCAGGGAGAGTCACAAGTCAGACAGCGCTCATAAGTTCATCTTTATCACTGCCTTCCAGTTTCATTTTAATTACTCATTTCCCAGCTTTTTTAATCTCTGGAAAATATTGCCATATCCATCCTCAAATGCTCCCAAGGATTCTGGGAAATACTTCTACACATTAATATCAATGTTAAAAAAGTAGGCTTATGAAGATTCCTAAAAATCTTATTCTTCATCAAGTGTGTAACTTCCCTGCTTGATATCTCAATGCATCTATACCTTTAACACCTAGATGATGTCCAGAACCTTTGTTTCAAATGAGTTTTCTATACATTACCTACATATAGAACCTAAGAACACCAAAGGAAATTTAGACTGTGGCTTTAAGGAGGACTGCAGCTGCCAGAGATAAGAATAAATTATTTTTAGAAAGAAGACTCCCTCAAATGGGGCTCTGTGAGGGAAAATAATGGTAACCTTTCAGTTCATACACATTTTAAGTGTTTTAATTGACAGATGTTTAACAGTAAACATAACATAGCCTCTGTCATTGAGATGAGTTAGACTTAGAGGAAAATGGTTAACACAGGTGCCACGTTTTTTAATAGAAAGTGATGATGAGAAACTGGAGGTCATAGGCAAGTTAGTGGGAATTGCAAGGCATCCCTCACATATATTCTAAATGATGACTTCTCCAAGGGCTGAGAGAAAGTGAGAAATCATGGGACTAAACAAGGGAAATGGCATATATGAGTAGACTTCACATGAGTGGTCAAATAAGAATACAATCAACACTATACTAGTATTTTTAAAATAAGGAGTGAGGCATAATATATGGCAAAGAGTTATAAAAATAGGTATATTCTGGTATTTAAATGAGAAACACAAATGTAACTGAATGTTTAGTGACCTATTCTTCAATATAGAGCACAATCCTGGTATCATTACAAAATAAAATAACTTCAAATTAATGCATCTGCTTATGTTCTTTGTTTAAACAACAATAGAAATTAGGATGATCTAAATTTAACTCCCTTAGAAGTCAGGAAAAATATAAAAATGAAGTTTAATAGTCATATATGAAGGCTCAATCACAATAAACTATGGGACAAGTGTTTATAACTAATTACATAAAATTATCATCCACCTTGCTTAAATACAGAAAAAGAGGAATAGAAAATACACTAAACAGTTTACTTATTGACTAAAAGAATAGGAGTTTTGAGGGGATTTTATAGTTTGTTTATTATAACAGTTTTACAGATGAAAACTTTATTTCAGAACTACACTAAATTGTTTTGTAGCCTGAATGTATAATCAATGACTCAGAATAAAATAATAATAAAAGATAGTTAGGTGAATTCTAATTTACAACCCTTACAGAATGTGTGAGGATGCTGGCTATATCAGTCAGGGTCCAATTAGGAGACAGAAACCATGCCTGTAATTTGAATAAGGAACAAGTGTTGGAGAGGCCGTGAATGTAAACTGGTAATAATGCAAACTGGTACAACCACAATGGTAAACAGTATGGAGATTCCTAAAAAAATTAAGAATAGAGTTACCATATGACCCAGCACCCCCTCTTTTGGGTATCTACCTGAAATTTTTGAAAAGATTTATTCGTAAAGATATATGTACCCCTATTTTCATTGCAGCATTAGTCATGGTGGACAAGACATGGAAACAACCAAAGTATACTTTGATAGATGATTGGATAAAGAATATTTGGTATATACATACAATAGAATGCTACTAAGCCATAAGGAAATATGATATACTGACATTTGCAACAGCATGGATGGATCTTGAGAATATCATGCTAAAGGAAATAAGTCAGAAAAAATAGGAATTATATGATTTCACTCATATATGGGATATGAAACTGAAAGCAACAAATTTTCAGGCAAGACGAACCAACAAACAAAAACTCATAGACACAGACAATAGTATGGTGGTTACTAGAGGGGATTAAATATATGGTAACAGAAGGATATCTAACTTTGGGTGGTAAACACACAATGCAATATACAGATAATGTATTATAGAATTGTACACTTGGAACCTACATAATTTTATTAGCTAATGCCACCCCAATAAATTCAATTAAAAGAATAATGATTAACTATTTTAAAAAGTGTTAACTACTAAAAGAAGTAAACAAGTAGTTAAGCGATACAGAGCAGCAACTGCAGAACACAGCTATTGCCCATAGAGCTGAGGGAGAGTGAACAGGCAGAGCCCCCCACTCCAAGTCTAAGAGTCAGATATCTTTGGAGAGGCTGTGACTACACAGGAACTCTGCTGGTGACCGAGGTACTTCGAGAATGCATAGGCCCCAGAGGGTGAGGGTTACAGGTAGTGCTCCGATCTTGTTCCCTGGAGGACACGGGATCTTATCAGAAGGTTTAGGCTAGAGCTTAGCCATGAACCAAATGCTTACCAGGCTCTCCATATACTTAGTCTGTTGTGAAGACAGGGAAAACAGCACTCTGGAAAATGGAAGCTAAGTTTCTTCTGCTGTTCTGGCTTTTTAGCATCCCCACAGTCCCTTCAATTGGCCAAGTCTAACATCAACTCAACTGGCAAAGAAGAGTTAGGCCCACCTCTGGTAGCACAGAAATAGCAAAGAAGCATTTGGTGAAGAAAGGCAATAAAATTAACAACTTGTCTGCTGCTCCTTCCCCCATCCTTGCTGTGGAAACCAATAATGGTAAATGTGCAAGGTCACATAAGTATGCTTACAGTCATAAATAATAATTTCTTGGTTCTTTTTTCTAAATATGGTTCCCTATTAGTCTCACTTCAAACTATTTACCAAGAAATCATGTAGGTGATATTACTTAACAACTTAATGTTTTATTGAGACATAAAGTACATAAACTTTAAGTGTACAACTTAATAAACTTTTACAAACATATACACTCATGTGACTACCAACTAAGACAAGTTAAAGTCTGTTACCAGCACCTTGGAAGGCTCACTCTTGCTCTTGCAAAGCAGTAATCATTTATATTTTAAATGTTCCTTAAAAAATCTTTACTCGCTATTTTACATGTTTAGTATAACTAATAGAAAGTATAAAGAAAAATAATGCATCCTTTTTTTAATGGAAACTATGCATGCAATGTTACTTTTCATTAAAAACCTATCTAACTTTATCATTCTACATTTCTTTCTTAAGTTGTAAAAGTACTCTGTAGAAATTACTGTGCCCTGTAAAGCAATTTGCCACACCATTAAGTTAATAATAATTAGCAATTTTCTCATTATTTCAAAGAAAAATTAAATAAAATAACACATACAGCCTCAAATACCCCTCTCTCTTTTGCATAAAAATTAAGATGAAAATGAAGTTTTTGAGAATAAATTCTTTTTCACTAATACCAAACTGTCCCCTTAATTAAGGTGAGAAAAGTCTCCATGTATGCAAACAAATAACAACATAACAGATATCTAGCAATAATTTGGGTTATTAAAGAAATAATTTAAATACATGTTAAAACAGAAATTTAAGTATATTTCTTCAAAACTCATAGCATTTAACATTAACAAATTTGGAATATAGATATATCATTTTATTGTAAATAGTGAGAGTAACACATTAAATAGAAGCAGTCATTTCTCATATTTTAAAATATTTGGATTTTAGAACTGTTCAAACTTTTCAGTTGAATAAATTTAACCAATTAACCAGTATAAGCTTAGTAATCCAAGAGGCTCAAGAAATTTGATATTAGAAGTTTTTCTTATTCCTATGAATTACTGGGTTTCTAAAAAGCTATTTTAATATTTTTATCATATAGATTTTAAAAATTGACTGTCATTTTGAAGTTTGACACATTCAGCTCCATATTTTATTTTTTTCCTACTAGCTTTCCATCACCAGTCAAAAGTCTTTGAACTTATGATTAGGCTTCATAGCCTGAAGGTGGTGAGTATTTTTCCAGAAGGTTTTCAGATTTTTTTAAATGCCTCCCTCTACTGGACTCAGTTCAATTTTTTATAATGGGAAGCATACTTTAAACAGCATTGATTTCATGTTTTTAATACATTATTTTACTTTATTGCTCTTCACTGAGAGCACTTACTATCAACTTATTTTTTAGAAGTTTTATATTTGGTAATATTTTGTTGGTTCTTTGTTTCCTGTATAAGGGGCTTTCAAAAATTAAGCAAATTTGCAGATTTCCCAACACATCCGGACACGACAGTGTGATATTAGGAGATTCCTGAAATTAACTAGTAGAATGCAAATGCTTTGTACATTACCCATTTGCTGCATAGAAAATGAGGAAGATTGCCAATGGGTTAATTTTAGAGAGAAAAACGACTGTTTTGAAATAAAATACAAAGTTTACTAACCAGACCATATTTTATTCTTAATCACATCAATTTGGGAGTATCCTCTTGCATTTAAATATAAGGAAATGATGTCAGGAGCTGACCTATTATTTTCAAAGACAAAAGTTATCACACACAAAATAAATTACTTTTTCTAGTTTACATGTTCAATTCAAATTATTTTAATGAGTTAGCACTTTTTATAGTTTCCTGAAATGTATATGTTTAAACTTTTTAGCAAAAGTAACGCTGTATTTAGTTTAGCCGCCTTAAGCAGATGCCTGTGGATGCTACTCCTATTTCCTTTATCCTCACTTAGGAAGGATATTTGGTCACACACACTCCTACACACACAGCTCAGTTATTCACTCTGATCTTGGGACTCTTCTTTCCATCTCCCATCTATTTTTTATTATTATTATTCCAGGTCTCTTCCTCTTCCTTCCTTCCTTCCCACCCACTCAGCTCAACCACCCACTGAAATCCTGAGTTCTGCTCTTAGGTAGTTTTTCAAAATTAGCCCTTTCCCCCATTTCCCTTCAGAAAGACTTCTGCATGCCTTATTCCTCCTTGGAGACCACTTGCTCGCCTCAGCTCTGCAATCATTCTCCAACCTCTACTTACCCCTACAGAGGTTTAGACGGTTTCTTGCACTTCCATTTCCCTCTCCATAACAAAATATTTCTTTGGAGGGGCATCCAAGAATCCCAAAAAGTAAATTCTGAGAACCAGTGCAGCAACAGGGCTTTGAATTAGATGAGTAATTTTGCAAAGCTTTGGTAATACTAAAGTGCACTATGGTGAACGCCTAGCTGATTGTATTTTCATTTGTAATGAGGAAGTACTGCCAAGAGTTTCAATCAAGCTTACGTGTAACAGCACACATTACCTAGGATTCCATGCAATTACAGAGCTCTTCTGAATGACCCTGGATAATTGGGATGTGAAGTTTGAATTTGAGTGCAAGTGTCTGTAGACTCCAGCAAGCTCACCATAATAACAATGTAAGGCAATATATAAGGTGTCCCAAAAATGTATACATACATTTTGAATAATTATAAAGGTAGTGTCTATTAAAATACATTTTAGTTTCAAATTGAGCTATCAGGTGTTAAAGTGTGCATACATTTTTTGGGACACCCTGTATAAAAAGTAATGTTATATCCATCAATTTTTAAAAAGTTTATTGTAATAAATTAAAAAAGTATGAAAAATGCACCTCTAATAATTTCACTTTTTAAAAAGTGACTTCAGATGGTTTCCATTTAATTTGAAAAAAATGAATTATTAATCTTTACATACTGCAAAATAAACAATGTTATTCATTTATTCATTAGTTCAATGAATACTTACTAAACACCAACCATGAGCCAAACACAGTTTAACATAAATTATCAATAAAAGCCTTGATTTGAAACTTACCGTGGGCCATGCGATGGAACCAATAGTAGCCAAGGTCAACTCCTAAGAAAGTTAAATACCAAGTCCATGGAGAATCCCAAGGCAAAATGATGAGCCTGTAGTTCTCCCAGATATAAATGTAACTGGTCAGTTCAATGCTCCTGAAAAACAATCTGGAAAAATAAGATTCACAAGCAATGATTATATTACCTTTTAGATGTAAAATTATGCTAAAACATTTTAGATAATATTAAAAAATTAATATAGTCATGTGTAAAAATATAATCCTTCCCCCTTCTTTGTTGTTTCTGACTACTCACTCCATCACGTCTTTTAAGAGGCTCAATTTTCCTGGTATCAAAATGATTTACTTAATGTTTCCTTGTTTCATAGGTATCACTGATTACACTTATTTGCATTCCCAATTTCATGGAACTTAGGATGTCATTCACTTTTTATGTCTCTTAAAATGCTTTTCTTGGAACCCATAAACAAACATGACAAAACTTTGACTTGCTTTCTGTACTTGTCATTTCTAAATCTTAATGAACACAATGAGGGTGCTTTTTAAAGGAAGTCACTGTAAAAGGTAGAAATTATAAATAGCATATTTTAAAAGGTGTCTGCAAATTACCTACTGCCTTAAAATATGTTACTCCCATAATATTTTCCTTTAATTAAAGTTGCTGCTGGCTAACAATTCTCTCTTCCTCTCTATTATCTCCTTCCTCTCTCATACACACACACACACACACACACACACACACACACACACACACACACACTTTTAATGGTTTTTAGATGTTATTCTTAATATTATAAATTGGATATTCATAGCATTTCAATATTTCTTGTAATATAAACTACAGCTCTTATGGTATAAGGCAGTGGTCGGCAAACTCATTAGTCAACAGAGCCAAATATCAACAGTACAACGATAGAAATTTCTTTTGAGAGCCAAATTTTTTAAACTTAAACTATATAGGTAGGTACATTGTTATTAACTTAATTAGGGTACTCTTAAGGCTTAGGAAGAGCCACACTCTAGGGGCCAAAGAGCCGCATGTGGCTCGCGAGCCGCAGTTTGCCAACCACTGGTATAAGGGAATAACCTTCTCTTAGAAATAAAGTACATATATGAACCTAGTTAAAATAAACAGTTGTTTTTAAAACCCAGACAACAGGCCCTAACCAGTTTGGCTCAGTGGATAGAGCGTCGCCTGCGGACTGAAGGGTCCCAGGTTCGATTCTGGTCAAGGGCATGTACCTTGGTTGTGGGCACATCCCCAGTAGGGGGTATGCAGGAGGCAGCTGATCAATGTTTCTCTCTCACCGATGTTTCTAACTCTCTATCTCTCTCCTTTCCTCTCTGTAAAAAATCAATAAAATATATATTTTAAAATAAAAAAAAAAACAGACAACAGAATATATCTTGCCACCCACTGTACCAAGCTGTAAATTTTAAATTCTTATTTCAAGATCATTCAAAAAGTACACAAAATAAACTTCAATTTTATAAAGTGTGATAATTGTTTTCTTTAAATTACTGTGATCAAATTTAAGATCAGATTCAAGATAATTATTCCTTTTATTCTTTTAAAAATTTGATAGAATTTACTTTTCTTTTATATTTGTCATTTATATGTAAAATGTATTGATAATTCTACCTAATAACATTTATTTATAAAACATGAACAAGTGATGAAATTCTTAAATATTCTAATTTTAAATTAAAGTTGAAGAAGTAGCTTAAATTAGTATATTGTTAAAATTCACCATTTTAATAGTATTTCCCTTTATACAGTTACCTTCTTTGAGTTAGCATGTTACTGGCCCTTTTGGAGACCAGGCCTTTAATTTTAATGTACTTTTCATTTAATTATGATATGACTTTAATTATTAGTTAATGACATTAAAATTCTCATTTTATATGCTTCTATCATTTAATCTGTAAAACAGGTTACTTTACAACAGCAGTGATATAAATAATAGAAATACCAAAATACCTACACTTTTTCCCTAAAACCCAATTTTCAATTAGAGATTATTTCTGGTTTGTAAAATAGCCCTTGTACCCAGAGGGTAAGAAGATGCCTAAGAAAGAGACAGACCACTTCAGGTTGGTAGATGGCAAATTTAATAAACATGAAAACTTACAACCAACAGCAAGACAAGTAAATCTCCACACCAGCCCACCAGAATCTTTAAAAGGTTTGGTGCCAGATTACTGCAATTAAGCGAGTCATAACCTTTTTGCTGTTGGAGGGTCTTGCCTTCAATTTCTTTAAAAATATACGCAATACCTGTGAGGTACAATGAAGTGATTTCAGTAAAATTAGGTATGTCTGTGTAGAGCAGTGGTTCTCAACCTTCCTAATGCCACGACCCTTTAATACAGTTCCTCATGTTGTGGTGACCCCCAATTTCATTGTTACAAATTGAATATAATTAAAGCATAGTGATTAATCACAAAAACAATATGTAATTATATATGTGTTTTCCGATGGTCTTAGGTGACCCCTGTGAAAGGGTCATTCGACCCCCAAATGGGTCGCAACCCACAGGTTGAGAACCGCTGGTGTAGAGGCTTTAACTAGGTTCAGTCACTTATTCAATCCAGATCGTCTCAACAACACCTTACTCTCTCAAGGCTACATCCTGAAACAGCTGCTGATATGGGACTAAGAGGCAGAACATATATTCCAAGGATAGGAGATGAGGTAAGAAGCTTTCAATTGTGCAGGTCCAGTTCATGGGCAAGCCAGCATTCCTTTTGATGACCTTCAGCAATTATATGGCTGGAAAGAGCATTTTGGTCCCTGAGTGTGGGTTTTGATCCAAAGCAACTACCTGCCCAGAATTCCTCTCCAACCCGGGCCACATTCTGGATATTCCACAATCCCCTGTCAAAGTGGTCCAAGCCTGCATACAGGACCAGCGTGGGCCTGGCTCCTGGTCCGGTCCTTCAGAAGGCTGACCTGTGCAGGTGTGCAAACTCCTAGACATGACTAGGCAGTCAAGAGTGTCTATTTTTGGTCATGTAGACAGAGTTGGGACAAGCAATCTGGGATGTCCACACACGTGTGTGTGAGGTCCCTTACAAGACAGGACAGGGCATGGGGCCAGGGGCCCCCACGCTCTTCTGGAAATCTAAGGAATCTAAATGGAAACCTTGTCTTCCAATTTGTTATAGTTATTTGTCAAAGTAAGGAGGTGGGGAGTAGAACAAATTTTATTTTAAAACATGTTTTAGACAAGAGCTTCTCAGGTGTCATTACTGACATTTGGACAACATAATTCTTTTTGTAGGGGGTCTTTCCTATGAAAACTGTTACCTGAATTATGAAATCTTAAAATTATTTCCTGTTACCTATTAGTAAAAGGCTAACTATATGAATTTTAATTTTGGGGTAAAAATGGTAACTAATAACAATTTTATATGGTTCAGTCCAATAATTTCTCTAAAATAAGGATTCTAAACCTTGACACTATTGCCATTTAGGCCAGATAATTCTTTGTTGTGAAGGCCTGTCCTGTGAATTGTAGACTGTTTAGCAGCATACCTGACCTCTATTTACTAGATACCAGTAGCACAGCCCTCTCCCCAAGTTGTGACAACAAATGTCTCAGGGGTGTGGATTTCCCCAGTTGATACCCTAAAAAAAGACTGATCCAGAAAGAAAAATTAAAAATGAGAAAATACAACAGAAAATTGAAATAACCTACAACTTTTTACATAAGCTTTAGTACACGCTGTCAAAATTGATCCATTCATGGATTCATTCAATAAATTTATATTAAGAGCCTACTGGGTGCCAGGGACAGAACAAGACAGGGAGGACATAAAGGTGAACGGAACAAATATAATCACCAGCCTCATCAATGCCCCATCAGTTCAGAATCTTTGTGTGTGTTTTTTTTAAGTTACTGTCTCTTTTGTCAGTTCCGGTCACAAGTGAAATAGATTTTAAGACACGGAGTCTTTATTAAACAAGAGACCCTGCCTGCACGTGAAATACTTTTTATTTCCTGTACAGGTGCCAGATCTTGAGCAGACACCCAATTTATTACTTTGTCAACTTACTTATTAGGGTTGACACAAATCGAGCTGAAATATACCTGGCATCCTACAGTAACGGCTTTATTTTTTTTTCACACTTTAGCACGAAGCCAGACTTTCTTCAAGGTGAAGGGAAAGAGGGGAGAAGCTGTGGGAGTTAAATTCCCTGCTTTATATCAGCAAGATGAATATGATCTTCTTCCATCAGAAACGGGAAAAAACAGCCATGGACTGCCCACAACTACAAACAATCCAGCAAAGGGATACAGCTGGGAAAGGATTGTCAAGCTCTGGAAAGCCCTTGGTTGCAGGAAATAGCACCTACATTTTCAAAAATGTTCCCACCAGACCTTGAATCATAAACCAAAGTGCCTTCCTCTTTCGTTTTCAAATTCCTTCCTCTTCTCCCAGCCCCAACCCCCAGCATATGACTCTGCACTCTGGAATTCAAACTTCAACTCTGTAAACCCCATCCTGTGGGAAGTGACATATGTAATATGTATGTAAATATGAGTTTACTATATCATGTGGAGATGGAATATTGGGAAGTTCAGGGGCTTTGAATAACTAAATACTAGATCCCTTTTACTCACTAAATTTGAATGCAAGACCACAAAATGTTCTAAATATAAGGAGGCATTAGAATCCTCTAATCAATCTATAGAGGTTTCCCTTTCATTGTCCTATTTTCTTCATAAATTCCCCCCAAAGAGCAATTTTCTCTTGGGTCTGAAGTTGGTCTTTTGGAAAATGAAAAGTAGCTAATTCTTTATGTGTTTATATAACATTTTCTCTCAACACTAGAAATGTGTCCTATCAATATTTAGTTACTATAAAATCTGGTGAGGCACTAAATTGCTCTTCCAGTATGATCCTGGATTTTTAAAAAGATAAAAGTAATTTTATAATGTTTAGAGTTTTAAATAATTAATAAATTAGAATGAATATTATTTGGCGAAGAGATTACTAATTAAAGCTAATTAGTTACGACAGCCATCTCGGCTTGAATGTAAAATGGAAAGGAAATGTTGGACATGTCATTCCTTCTTTCATTAGGCTTCATAGACAATAAATTTATCTGGATCTCAAATACTTTCATGTTTTAATCCTTAATCAAGTAAATTAAACTTGATGCTCTCATTGCAAACTGTTAAAATTTCAAAGCAACTTGCAGCATTATGAAGTATGTCCCCCGTATTCACAGACATCTGCCAATTTATACTATTTCACAACTGTCATTAGAGCTGTGTGCACTCTCCGATTTGGCCAGATTATGCAAAGTTGAAAAAAATAAATTTTTATTTCTAATAATATTGTCCCATAAATCAGAAAATAAATCAATATTTAAATGAGATTATTATAAATATTCTTAGGAGCTTCAGGGAATTATAAATAAATAAATATATTTACATTATATAAATATTTGTTTTATGAGAAATTTTGTTATTTATTAATTTCAAAATCTCTTAAACCTGGCCCAGGAACTTGCACTGTTTATCTGTAAAGATGCTGCCACTTTTGCTCCATCTAGTGGAACATTAATACTTGCTCAGTGTTTACAAAATATATATAAGCTCTACCTTCTGCAGACAGATAACATTTGTACTACTATAACTTACTATGAAATGGCATTACCTTTATGAAACAATTATTTAATTTCATTTCATTTTACTACAACCACAAAATCATAGACGTTTATATACACAATGTGGTAGATTTTGAAGTAAATTTGCTGCACTTTTCATTTTGCAAGAAGTAAATTACTTCAAGTAATTCAATTATTCTATTGAATAAGCACACAAATCCAAGCTAATAAACACCAGGAATTTTACATTCATTAGGAACAATTATTCTAACAGCAATCTCTGAAAGTACACAAGTAACAACAAACTCTATTTATAAGGTTTCTAAGGTAAAAGTTTAGAGGAAATAAGCATTCTCCCTAGCAAATACAATTAACAAACATGCAAGTTTTTAGATTTTATTTTCTCTACTAGGGGATGTTCTTTTAATAATTTTCTAGGTTAATAAATATATTACTATCAACATTAAATACTGTTATTAGTATTACACAAATACATATCTATGATTATGGACAAAAAATAACTATTTATTAAAGTCATCATCCAAAATGATAGCACGCATTTGTTAGAAGTCTGATGTTGCCAAAGGCAGTATTATCTCTGATCCTAAAGTCTAATATAAAAACCCAGTATACAATTTTTCTTTATTCTCCAGTCCCACCCCAAGGAGTCAAAAGTATTTCAAAGAAGTTTAATTTCCTCCTCTTTAAAATTTTTTTTTGAAATTTTCTTGTCAGGAATGGAAAATTCCAGGGCAGTCATGGCAGTAAAACTGTGCATATGTACCGCTGAACATTGCCCAGCTAACTCCATACTGAAATTTGGCAGTGACCCATAGGTATTAAAAGTGGAGAGTCCCCAACTTACTTGAAAATTTACCTACTTAAATTATCCCTCCAACCTATTGCAATTTGATTTATAATCTGCTGTTTCAACAGAATAAATGAACCCATTAAAAACAAACATACTGTAGATATTTATATCGGGAATAAAATTTCTCTGGGGAGGATGCAATTTATGGAAGCAGAAACATTGGAAGGAAGTAACAAATTGAGGTCCTGGTTTTCTAATGAAGGATTGGAAATTGAGTTCTGCTTAAAGAAGCATGAAAAAAAAAAGGATGTGATTATTTTTCACTCGTTAGCATTTAAGTCAGTAGCAGGATTATTCACAAGTTTTGTATAGATTTAATAAAAATAGGTTTTGTAAAAATGTTGCTAGTAAAATGTTAAGTTTAATTTTTTTTAAAGCCACATATTCAAATGACTGACAGAAAGGCAGATTATCTGCATGTGATACACTGGGTTTAACTATAATAAGAAAAAATATTTGTCTATAACTTCAAGACTAGATTCTGATTAGGAAGGTTGCCCATGAATTCCAGAAAAGGAAAACAGATGCAGGCCTGCCCAGAATCCAGTTCTTAGGAAAGATGGACTTTTATTACACATGATGGTCTGTTCGACAGGCTTGTAAATAAGATATAATCTTGTCTATGATTACTATTTTCCCTGACGTAAAGATTTGAAAGGTACAGCATGCCGTTTTCTCTATCAATATGGTATGTATGCTACTAATCTTCAAGATATTTCAAATTTTATGTAACAATAAAATGGAGATCCTCAAATAAACATTGTTTTTCCTCTAAGTCTGCATACAGCATTTCTATTACATGAATGGCAAAGTGGAAAAATATGTTCAGGGTTTCACTTTGATCCCCACAGCTTCTCTAGTCAGAGGCTACATGCCTATTTGGAATTATTATCCAAAGTGTAATTCCTCTCAAATGAATTAACAAATGGTATACTACAATTTTTCTTGCAATCATGTATTTAAAGGACACGGCAAGCCACTGTTGCTCCTGTGGAAAATGAAATTAGTTCCTCGGAGAGGATACAACCAGTGCCGTGTTAATCTAACCTTCAGCTGTTAATGATTTGCGCAAGGATTCCCCTTGATGCTGAGGCTTCAACTGAAATATTGTTTTAAGAGTTTCCGTTAAATCCTCCTCGTCTTTTGCTGAGGGATGGATCAGAGTGGGTCCTGAGGACCAGCTCTCCTCCCTGCTTACATCTGTGTGATTTTAATAGCAACAAAATAAACAAAAATATCTTAAAATTTTATTTTCAGATCATTTGCTTTGCTGAGATCTTTTAGACAAAAGGCTAGGATAGATAAAAATCCACTGTAAAACTTATAAAAACTGTACACATTTCATAATTTAGAACTGCTGTTCACACCTACCAGAACAAAAAAGAAGCCATTTGCTGTCCTCATTCAAAATATAACTATAGAAAAATATGCTCCAGATTCAAGTTCACAACTTTTACCTTTCTTTCAAAGGGCATCAGAGCTTGTGTTAGCTTAAGGAGTGTTATGAAGAGTGGAATGTGAAGGAAAAGAATTGCATCTCTCCCTCTCCTCCCCTCCCCTCCCCTCTCCGCCTCTCTCTTTCTCTCTCTCTCTCTCTCTCTCTCTCTCTCCTCATCTTCCTTATACTTTGGGGGTTTGTTTTTTTAGCAAAAATATATTTCTGGTTCTTGCATATCCTGTTATAACTTTGTACTATCTTAAAAGCACAGTGCTAAGCAGAATTATAGTACTGAGGATGCAATTCATATTTCCAGTAGTTGCAATGTTATGATAAGAGAAAAATCAAATTTCACTTTGACCAAAGTCAAACTTGAAAAAGTAAAAGAAATGTTGAAGCACTCATTCAACTTGATGTCTCCCAGAGTGTTTAATAAATCCATTTCAACTCAACAGAATATGTGACCCATAATTGCACCTGCAAGGTATTTCTCAGTTACCAATTTATTTTCCGATTTCCATAAACTAAACACTTAACTTTCTCAGAATAAACTACAGTAACCAAATGGGTATTTTTTAATAACCAAATGTACATATCCTTTAAGTATGCTGGGTGATTTTCTTGTTCAATTCTATTCAAGGGAGAGATGAAATAGAGGATATTACTAGTATGTATAATTGTAAATTCTTATTTAGGGTATTCTTGGAATTAACTGAAAATAACTTAAGATATAGCCTCAGTTTGTGAAACAATGTGCAACCATGAAAGAAATTTGACTTTCAGGTTTACTTCCTCTCTAGACAATTTTATGCAATTGTATGAAATGATCTCACCTTTTCTCACATATCTTTAAGTTTTTGTTTTATTTTATTTTTTAAAATCCACCTTGGTTTCCCACTGGGCGGTTCATGGAAACATTCCTAAGTAATGAACACTGGTCAGAAGTAAAGCTCTTAAAACAGTAAAAGCAGCAATGGGTGGGAAGTAGGAATGAGAACATTCATCAACAACACAAAGCTAATGCTTCTAAGGGAATCTTCCCTCATCCTCTGCCTCTTGAGTAATCCTCATGGGTTTCTCCTCTACACACATTATAATTTACTCTTTCTAAAAAGTAGTAGGTGTGGGGGTCCAGAATGAGTCACCCAAGTGTTCCCCTGTGGTATGTAGATTGTTTTGAGCTAAAGTCAGCTTTAGCTGCAAGCTCAAGAGAAAGTTCTCCCCCTCACCCCTTGTATACCTAGAAGAATTTGAATTAGATGTCTTGCCCATAAGAGATTATCAGATAACTATTTTTGACCTACCTATAGAGCAGGATAAACTGCTATTTGTTAAGGTTCTGCTCTTCTTTTTATCTTCCAACGACCCTTTGAAGCCCCCAAGGCACCTCACCTTGCGGAAGAGTATGATCCTTCAAGAGAAGTCTATGCCTAGACTTAAGAAATGAATCAGAGTTCACCACTTTCTAAGCAGAGGGAAACATGTGTGACCTCTGGGCAATGGCAAGAAACGGAGTATGGAAGGAACAAACACTGCAAAAGGGCGAAAGGCAGTAAAGGGACCAGAAGCAAACGTGGGCAGGCCAAGACCTCCACAGATCAGGGAAGGGATTCCTACATTATCCTCAGGCAAATGGAACCTGTGAAGAGTTTTCACCAGATTCACATTATGGAAATGTTTAGCTACAAATGGCCCATAGACAGGGTACCACATAGGAGACCACTGTAGTGATCCAGTTTCATGGGATTTTGACTAGGGAGTGTCTGCACATCAGATTTCTATAGTAAGTCAAATGAATCACATTCTTTGGACACAAAATTAAAGGGGCACCAATTAGCTCAGTAATCAAAGTAAATAATATTTAGAGCTGTCTTTTGTAATGAATGAAAAGAAAAATCCATAATGAACAAAATATCAACATTTTATATAATGACAGTAACTGAATTCTTTGGAGACATATGTGTAAATAAATTCATTTTCCATCATATTTGAGAATTTCAGTTGATTCCTTCAGTGTTGCTAACCAACTAATTCACCTTGGAAGCTGAGATAGAACACCAGCTGATATCGATGTTAGCGCATCATCCAAACGACCTGGGGGCTTCCCTTTGCTGATCCAGCTGACAACTAGTTCAAGCAGCATCAAAGAAATGAAAAATGGAGTTGCCTGGAAAGAAAATTGTAGAAAAGAGATGCTATTGTGCTCAGTCTAAAATTCTCTCACATTTCCTCATTAGTCATTCCAGAAGTGGCGATTCAGAGTGACATTTTATAGAAAGAGAAGGTACACACCTTTCCTAGAGGATCATTTTCTCCTAACAAATGAATTTGATTATTTCAGACGTATACTAAACAGGTGCTCCATTCTATCAACTACTTTGGAAATAAAATATAAACAGATGTAACCATGATAATTGCACCAAGAGCATAAGAGTAGGAGGGACATGTTACAAATTAGATCTAAAAAACACATTTTAAAATAAGTGCAAAAATCACAAGTCTATTGTACATATAACTAAGCTAGACTCACTTTAAAAAGTAGTCCTTAAAAATGTACACACTTCTAGCTTTTCATATCAGTATTACAGAAATGACAAAGTTAAAACTGTAGGAACAAAGAATATTCTGAGTATTTCAAAGAATAAGGTCATTTTAAGTGTTTGAAATATAACTCAAGTTTTGTTTAGCTTTATTTTTATTTTATATAATAGATATTTTTAGGATCCACTACCAATGACCAAATATTGGACTAGGTTTGGTGTTACAATATAAAAAAATAATGATGTTTTATGCATAACCCATGACACAGACAATAGGGTGGTGAAGGCTTGGAGCAGCAGGCGGGGCCAGGATAGAAGAGGTCAATTGGGGAAAAGGAGGACATATGTAATACCTTCAACAATAAAGATTTTTTAAATATTGATTTTTAAAGACATAAGTATCACTTTTTTCTTCTTAAAAAAATCAGAAAGAGTAATATCAAATCCTGAAAAAAAGTTATGGGTTTCACTCATTTGGAAGCTGACCATGAGTTTTACAATTTTCAAAAAATAAACTACCAAGAACATTTTCTCTGATGTCATTTTTTTCTCTTCTATTTCTGGTCTGAACTAGTAAGTGTTATAGGAACTTTGACAGGGTGGGGAACCTCAGTATTCAAGTTCTAATTCTGGATATTTCCATTGCCAATCATAGCCAGGAACCAAAAGTGAAAAGTGCCTCTAAACACTTCAGAGTTTCAAATAAAACTTGATTCAAGTTCAAAGTTAGGAAGTCAGAGTTGGACTCAGTCAGCTGTGTATCCATTCTGCAGAACTACTCTACCAAATTAAAGAGGAAACAGTTTCCTGGGAGGTAGTAGACAAGTTTACCCTTGGAAAATGAAATTGTTACAAAGTTTACTGATATCAGCTTCTGTCAGCTAAATTTGTAATGTCACTGTGTCCAGGATAACTTTAAAAACTTCTGTTGTATTCTGGAGTGACATATCAGGGAAAGGGAGTTTAATAGAAGATGGTGATGGATATTATATGGAAATTCAGTTCAAGTAGAAATTCTACTTTTGCTCCATGTCTTTATGAAATGGAATTTTATTAGAATTTCATAATTTGAAAAATGAAAGTAAACCAAACCTCAAGATGTGTTAGACTTCTTAAGAAAAAGCAAGAGCAGCCTCTTCCAAGAGTCTCACCTGTTTTACATAATCAGGCACCTCTTCCAGGGTTTGGAATGACGTTTCATTGGGCTTCATCACGTAAAACATCATGCGGATTCCCTGGGAAAGGGAAACATCCCCTTGGGCTTCTGGGTTCTTCATCTCTGCCCTGGTCTGCTTCCCAGCTGGAGAATATTTGTGATTCCGTGGTTTAAGCCAGAGGCTGGACAAAGAGGACAAGACGTGCTTCACAGAACAAGCCCTTTGTCAAAGCACGGCTGGAAACAAAACTCCGCAGAGACAGGCACACAGCAGATCCTGTGCAGAGACAGGAAAATACTGGGATCAAGAACCAGTTCAAAGTTCAGTGGGCGCTGTCCCAGGAACCTGGCTTGTGGGGGAGGAGGAGGGTAAGCCTGCCCAAATCAAAGATAAACAGTGGAGTTTGGCTCTAGGTGAACTGATTAAAACAAGATAAGCAAAAGAAAAGCACAGATACCTCCTTGGAAAGGGGAAGAAAAAGAAGGGTTAACAAGTGAAAATTCACTCTGAAAGAGTGGGCAGAAACTGAAGGCTCAAATCCCATGAAGAAAATTCATTTTTTTTCTCCCTTTTGAAATTCCCAGGGGGTTCAAGTTTGTTACCTCCCCTCAGAGTCATATTTTCTCAAAGGACAGAGTGCTCTAATCTTATTTAACAAGACTAAGCTTGAAAGCACTGAATATATCATACTGGTATCTTTCTGGAGCTGTATCATGTTAATTTTGAAGTGTTGCAAACTAATTTAGAGGTATTTGGCTTGTTACATTGTTTAATAGAATGTTGACTTAGTCACATCTCTATGGTTCAAATGTATGGGGCCTAGCTGATTGAAAAAGCTCCCAGGATGGGGCTATGACACCTCATCTCTGTTTTCCAAGAGGAGCTTCAATGATTAGTTTCTTACAGGGAGACTAGAGGACATTTATTGCATCACTAGTGAAGGAGGGGAGCTTCAACAGCTCAAGCCTTCACCTAGAATGGCTGTACTCATCCTTTGGCTACCACCTAATCTTTTATTTTAAACATGTTGATATAGATTTGATCAAACTATTAATACTAGATTTGATCACACTATTGTTTTAGGGGAAAAAATAGAAACTATAGATAAGCAACAAATAAATTACTACTCAAAGACACAGTCAGTTTCGCTATCTCATTTTTAGACATGAGCAAAGCAAGGACAATGGGCCAGGCACAGAAACACCAGGGCGGAAAGCCCTGAATGCCTAGCAAGGGGCAAAAATGGGAAAACAAGAACCTCACCTCCAGGGTAACGGTTCTTCCCCTCGCACAGTGGTCGGCAAACTGCGGCCCCTTGAGTGTGGCTCTTCCACAAAATACCACGTGCGGGTGCGCACGTACAGTGCGATTGAAACTTCGTGGCCACACTCAAGGGGACAAAGAGCCGCATGTGGCTCCTGAGCTGCAGTTTGCCAACCACTGCCCTAGTTTATGACTGGTCAGTTTGGACCCCTGATCTTTCAGATCACTGCTTAGGCAT
>NW_005364372.1:6265175-6270148 GCF_000412655.1 Myotis brandtii | reverse complement strand
CTAAAGATAACATCTAGGCCTCAGTTGTATTTCAGCCCCATGCCCCAAAAAACAGCAAAACCTAACAAGTGATACCTTAGTTGCCTCAGGACCAACTACCTTGACAAATAACCCCCTTCCCTGGAACCATCCAATCAGTGGAGACCAGGACCCTGAAAGAGAACACCTAGGAAGTTGATGAATATTCTATTAAGACCCTCCCCTGAGACCTTCCCTAAGATTTCTATCTGCAAGAGAGAGATCAATACACACAGGAAAGAGAACCAGTGTGCGCTCCCCCTGCAAGGAGCACACTTATGCCATTCCCTTCCCTTCCCCCATAGGCTTGTATCCCCTAACTCTATGGGACCCCACAAGACTTGCAACCAGGGGAGCAATGGGCAGTGGCAGCTCATCCTATACTAACCCTCTGAATCTCTCTCTTCAAAGCCCCCTTTTCTCTTACTTCTCAGTAAACCAAAGCAGCCCAGTCTAGGTTTTCCTATTGCTGCTTCTATACCCTTCCTTATTTTACTGTCCTAAATACATTTTTGCTGCAATACCCTTTGGCTCAGTGCTGTGTAGCTCTTCCCTTTGGATATCCCCATCTTCCATCCCCTTTTCCTTAAATAAATTCAATTTTTCTTTAATCTCCACCTGAGATGACTACTATTTAGCCTACCCTCACACCACCTTTCACCTGTGACTTAGTGTTGCTGAAAATTGTGCAGTAAAAACCACTGGGCTTATAAAGAAAATGGGATTATGATGCAATACTAAAAAGCTTTGTAATGACTCATGAGGAGAAAAAAAATCAGAACCTAATAAAAATGGTAGCACATTTTTACACATGCATTCTTACATGAAGAAATGCAAAAATACTGCAATAAATATGCTGCTTTGTCTTGAAAAGGACCTGAAGTGGGCACTGGAAAAGAGTTACAAATTGTGAGCTAATGTGGAGTATTGCAAGGAGGCTGACCTGAGGTCAGGCAGAAAGTTGTAAAACTAGATATGGATACATACCATGGCTCATAACTCATAGCTGAATTGACACAGGTAGACATTTAAGGCATGTGCACATGGGTGTATTTTGTGTATTCCTAAACCTTTCAGCTCAATTGGGTTCAACCTTTGACATTCACCTGGTGTCTCTCTGACAAAACCACACATAAGTATAGATGACAGGCTCAAGTTATTCCCTAATATATTAATCTTGTTTGGAATAAATTTTCACTTTCAAAATGTTGCAGAATTAACTGTATTTTCAGATCATTCCCATGGCAAATGAATATATAGGAACATACATTCTATATAGGCTTTTATCCTATACAATAAAAGCCTAATATGCTAAGTGTCTGGTTGTCCGGTTGTCTGTTCAACAATCAAAGTGTAATATGCTAATGATATGTTAAGGCCGCTCAACTCATTATGACGACGTGCACTGACCACCAGGGGGCAGTCGACCAGTTGCTATGATGTGCACTGACCACCAGGGGGCAGACACTCTGAAGACACTCTGACCAGTAGGTTAGCTTGCTGCTGGGGTCTGGTCAATCAGGACTGAGCGAGACAGGCCGGACATGCCCTGGAGCCCTCCCATGGCCCCTCCCTGGCTGGCCAACCTCCTGCATCCCTCCCTGGCCCCAATCATGCATCGGTGGGATCCCCTGGCATGGCCTGCGCCCTCTCACAATCCAGGGTGAGAAACCCCTCCCCCCCTTGAGTGCACAAATTTCATGCATCGGGCCTCTAGTATTTAAAAAAACTGATCAGAAACAGATTAGGCACAGTGTTTTATTACTTGCTTTTTAAAATGTTTGAAATTATAAATGTAATGCATTTCAGGAGAAAAACATCCCAACAAAGCAGCAAATAAAGTAAAACGTAGTTGTACCTCTTCCTCTCAACACACACATATCCCTCCCTTCAACTTCATAAGAATAACTTGTTCTAGTGGGTATTTTGCCATACCTGTTTTTCCTACAAAAGTTTTGATTATCATTATTATTACCATCATCACTTTAACATACACACATTGTTTAATTTTTTTTCTAACAGGCCATATTAAAAATAAGATCTAACAACGTTCCTTCTTGGAGTCAACAATTTATCAGAAACATTCTTCCACTCAGTATATTGTTCTACAGCATTTTTTAAAAACTGGCTGCTGTGGGGTGTGTGTGTGTGTGCGTGTGTGTGTGTGTGTGTGTGTGTGTGTGTGTGTGTGTGTGTGTTATGTATTCCAAGCAGGAAAACAAAATCATTTTAAGTATTTAAAGTAGCGGAATTTGAATACAAAGAATTAATTACAGAGATGATGGAAAAGGTAAAAAGCCAAGTCTGAACAAAGGGACAATCCAGAGATTAATATCAATAGGAAGCCACTTGCATCCTTAAAACTATAGGGACAAAAGGAGGAGGTTGTGTGAGCTGAGCTTAGGGAAAGTTAGAACCACAATGCGCCTGTTTAGCAGGAGCAGCGAGGGAATGGAAAAAACTGCTGTGGCTTCTCCCTACCAACCAATCTCCCCGCAGTACTTATTGGCCTAAAAGAGTCAAAAGCCAGCTGAGAGAGGAGCATAGGAAAATAAGTCTGAGAGGCTTGTCCTTGGAGATACACAGTAAGAAAGGAGGAAGGGGAGAATGCATCTGAGAAAAAAGTCAACCGAAGACCCTCACACCATCATAACTCACTGCACTGCTTCTCCATTGTTGTGCAATCAAGTGTAGTCTTCCAGTTTTAGTTAATAAATATAATGTATCAATGAACATCATAGTATAAATATCTTGTACATTTGTGCACATTTTCACATTAAATAGATTCCCAGCAGTGGAATTATGTGTTGAAGGGTATGTAAAATCTATGCTTTGACAGTTGCTGCCAGATTCTCTTCCAAAATTGTCTTTCACTGTTGCTAACACTGGCTACTATCAATCTCTTAAAGTTTTAGCCAATTGATTGGTTCACAATGTCATCTTGTTTTAATTTGCATTTCCCTAGTGATTATGATAAACATTCCATTACATTTATTAGCCATTTGTTTTGCTTCGTGCATGATTTATTTTAAAATATATCTTGCACATGATTTCATTTTATTGCCTTTCTGTATCTATCTATCTATCTATATAAAATAGAGAAATATGCTAATTAACTTGGACACCGTAATGGGTTGACCGGACAGGAGGAGGTTGCATGCCCAGCATTGGGGGCAGGGCGACAGGGGCCTCCGCGTGCCTGTGCTGGGGGAGGGCCTGATCAGCAGCGGCCATGGCTGCTTCAAGGGCCAGAGGGAGGCAGGGCTGGACCGGCAGCGGCCGTGGCCATGGCTGCTGCGGGGCCCAGTGAGTGAGGCAGGGCCGGACCGGCGACTCAAGGGTGGGCAGTGCTGCGCGATTTCGAATCGCACTGGGCTCCTAGTATATATAAAAGCCTAAGAGATCATTATGACTGAATGACCCAACGGCTGGTCAACCGGTTGCTATGATGCACACTGACCACCAGGGGGCAGATGCTCAATGCAGGAGCTGCCCCCTGATGGTCAGAGTGCTGCCATAGCCAACCTCCCGTGGCCGGCCAACCTCCCGCAGTCCCTCCAGCCGGCAGGCCCAAGATCGGTCCCCACTGGGATTGGGCAAGACGGCCCCGATTGCCAGCCAGGCCGAGGGTCTCCACCAGTGCACGAATTTGTGCACCAAGCCTCTAGTTGATTTATAAGCTATTTGCATTCTATACTTATGTATTTCTTTCATGCATGTGACAAATGTTCTCTCAGTCTTTATTTTCTTGTAATTGTATTACATATATACTCTCATACAGCAAATGTAACTTCATGGGTGCCATTATCTTTTATTTTATTACTTCTGCTTTGGGGTCTTGCTTATGAATGTCTTCCTCACCACAATTCTATAAAAATAATCTATGTTTTCTTAAGAATGTTTGCAGGATTTTTGGGTTGTCCAAATTCCTTTGGTCACCTGGAGTTTAGTTACGTCTACGGTGTGAAGTCATTATTTCATGTTATACCTTCCTTATCTGCCCTGGATGGATCACAGTTCTTCCCACACAATGAGTTAAACTCAGTAATGTTCATACTATTCTCTGCATATCTAGACTGTTTCCAGGCTCTCCCTCTGTTATCCTCATATGTCTTATTCTTGTGCTGTTTCCATGTTGTCTTAGTTATTGTACTATTATAAAAATGGTAACTTGTTGAACAATTTCTAATGAATGAATTTATTTTTCAAAATTTTAAAACTATATTTTTCACATTTGTTCAAATGGATCTATTTAGAGTAAGCTTGAAAGAATTCTATTAGTGTTTTAACTGAAACTTCATTAAAATGAATTCGTTTGGATGAACTGATATCACAGGCACTAAATAAACTTGTCTGGAAAAAATAAACATAGATACTACATTTATTTATTTATTTATCTAGCTATTTATTTAAGTTCTTTATTGTTTAAAGTATTACATAAGTCTCCTTTTTCCCCCCATTGACCATTCCCTGGCTGCCCCCCACTCCCCTGCACATGCCCTCATCCCCCACCTCCCTGTCTGTGTCCATTGGTTATGCTCAAATGCATGCATACAAGTTCTTTGGTTGATTTAAATTTAGTTCTGTGTTTAAATGACACCAATGCTCATCCCAGTCCTTGTATTCCTTATTTTCTCCATTCCTTTTGTTGTTCTGGGGTAAATTCTTTTCCCTTCCCTTCCCTTTTCTTTCTTCCTTTCTTTTTTCTTTTCCTTTCCTTTCCTTTCCTCTCCTTTCCTTTCTCCTTTCCTTTCTCCTTTCCTTTCTTCCTTTCTTCCTTTCCTTCCTTTCCTTCCTTTCCTTCCTTTTCTTTCTTTCTTTCTTTCTTTCTTTCTTTCTTTCTTTCTTTCTTTCTTTATTTCTTTATTTCTTTATTTCTTTCCAGAAGGTTACATATATAAGTGAATATCTTACTATAATATTTTTAGCTTTATATAACTTGGCTAAATATAAAG
>NW_005364372.1:6263380-6265140 GCF_000412655.1 Myotis brandtii | reverse complement strand
ACCCCGGCCCCCCCTCCCCCCCAAAAAAAATTCAACAGAGACAAAACAACACATTGATGGAAAATGTGTCAGGTGAAGCCACGGTTCATAGAATAGAGTGCTTTAAACCTATACCCAAACCAGAATGAGGAAGCCCAAGATAGTGCCAGGTGCCTTCCTATCTAATTATCTATGTCAGATCTTTGCCCAGAGCTTCCTAGTCAATGGGGGCCTGCTTGTAGTTGTAGCTGTAGTCTTATTTACTTATTTATTTATAAAGCTAATTAAAGTGGAAATGCTTGGGGAGAGCCTGATGCGAGTGACAAGCGTCCCATGAAAATGCAAGACATGAAAACCTGCTACTCTTAGTGCTCTCAATTGCAAATAAATCAGCATAAAAAATTTCTGAAGTTTTTTTGTATTGAAAAGACATAAAAACAAAAACAAGTGATCAGAAATCTCTAGGGACTTTGATAACTGTCCATTCAGGAAGAGAAATCACAGCAATTTGAACAGAGACACTTTAATATAAAGAATTGTCAGCTACAACAGGGAAACGGAGTAATGAGAGACTGACTAATAAAAATTAAGCAAACTCTCAAGAATAGAGAAAAAGCAGATATTAGGAGCAGCCACTACTTTCAGGGCTAGACTGAGGAATTTGCTAGAAATCATGTTGGAGGAAGTCATTGAGAGGATCAACCCTGCAGCTAAACGCAGGTAATCGGGATCCTCACCCCCTCCCGTCTTTGGCATGTACATTCTGCCCACCATTCCAATAACTTAAGCTGTTTTCAAGGACACAGCCTTAAGCAAGCAATGTGTTGTTGACATGACTGAACCCAGTTAAGGCTTCTGTATAAATTTTCAATATTCTGGCTGGTGGGTGTGGAGATCTAATGTTACTCCCTTGCTTATTTAACCTGCCACCTGCCAATCTGGAATGCTACTCCTCTTTCTTTGGTCTTTCCTTGCACTGGGCATATAGGGGACAGTTTCAAATTTCACCCAGGAAGCTCCTGCAAGTTCAAACCAACAAATCAGCTCTCTAAGATGACTGAGAAAGCTGTTCACCAGGAGTATCTCAAGGAGGTTCCCTACAAAACCATCCAGATCCCATTTGTTTTCCATATCCATATATTGTTTCTGACCATTTCATTTCCATCTCTTGTTCTAATGCTTTCTAACTGATTTGCTCTAGCCTATACCTTGGGTATATTTTTCTTCACTCTTCTCGCTCTAAATTAAATGCTACAATGACATTATTTGTTTTCTTAAATTCTTCTCTTAACTCTCTTAGTTCCCCTATTATGTCTATCTCAGGGGTGGGCAACCTTTTTGTGAGTGCATGCCAAAACCAGCAAAATCTCTGACTCAAAATTCTTCGGCGTGCCAACCCTAATTTTTTGAGAACATGTTATGCCTACTTGATATCTCTTAAGGTGTACGTATGTGAAGAACCTTGAAGAAATAATAAAATTCATTCGAGCGACAAAAACACAGTATATGATGATGAAAAATACATTTATTTTTTAATGTATACATGTACACTGATAGTCCGACAGAAAACTTTATGACTCCGTTTGATATTATCAGTGGGACTTTTGCTGCTGCATCACTGATGACAGAGATTTTACATCAGGTTTATATTTCATGACCTTCAGAGATATGCACGAGCTACTACTTTCATCCGTCAGGCTACTCCTATTACGAGACTTAACAAAATTCATCACTGAGAACAAAGATTCACAAGCGTATGTGGATGAAAACATGGAGAGTAA